>NC_051229.1:665165-862665 GCF_015220715.1 Pygocentrus nattereri
GGGTGGATCCAAGCGTTTGACCGGTACTGTAGGTGTAAGGTCTGAGCAGCTTAGGGCCGTTCTGCACACCCGGTGTGTTACCAGCTCCAGCTCCCTCCTCAGCTGTAGCTGTTGCTGAGCGCTGATTACACTCAGAAGAAAAGCCACTTAGCGCCGCGGCCAGCTGGGTGAAAGGGAACACGACCGGCCGGCCGTAACGGCGCACAGGAACACCTTTTGTAGGGGTGTGATTAAGAGGGGCCGCTGTGTTTCTGTGGAATGAGGACGCTTTATCAAGGAATAAAGGGGTAAATCACTCAGGCTAGCAGCTCTAGACCCCTGCCCTCCTGTCCCGTGCTGGAGGGCCTCTTCCCCTAAATTGATTTGAGAGTTGGAGCGTGGTGCATATCGAATGTCACGGCCTCCTTTGTGCTTTCCATACATACCGTACTCTATTAGCTCATTTAGAGCCATCACAGAGACAGGCGGCCCCCGGTCGAGACCCTTAAAGGAAGAATTCAGCCTAAAATCTCGTTTATACAGTAAACCCCGCCCCTCTCCCCTCTCCCCTCTCCCCAAACGTAATCAGCCAAGACATGTTTTTTGCCTGAGGTTTGCTTCTTCACTTTTATGCTGAAGCGGTGAGAATAGAAATGAAAAGATTAAAGCACAAAGATTTAAAAGGATAATCGTGGAATAAAAACCCGAATAAAGCTGAAATGAGGAGAACAGAGCGGCGTTAGAGTGAAGAGCAGCAGAGCTAACCGAGCTGGAAGCTGCTCTAACAGATCGTTTTCAGGCTGGTTTGAAGCGTCCAGTGTCGGCTCTTCTAACGCTCTCTGACCGCTGGGTCCATTAAAGATCAGCGCAGTATCTAAACGCCGCTTCTCCATGTTTAGTCTCCACCTTCAGCAGGACTGACTGACCGGTTCGTAATGAGGTCAGATAAATACCCTGCTCCTGACCATTAAGATGTTTATAGAGCACCAACAACTCCTTAAAGTCTATTCTGGAACGCACTGGTAGCCTTGATTTCAATTCAGAGTCACTAGAAGCAATGATAATAAATTTGATTTCGGTTTAGGATTTCTAGCTTGTTATTTGTCATTAATGAGTTATCTCGGCATGTTTTGAAGTCTGTAGGCGGCCTAAACAGAAATCTAAAAAGTGGAAAAAGAAAGCAAAATTACATTAAAACAAAATGTGATATAAAAAAATATTATATGATTTTATCAAATATATAAACAAAGTTTTAAGTTGCGTAGCAGGCATGTTAAAAGGGAAGCGGCCACGGTTGTCAGTAAGTAGTCAGCAAGACTCTGAGTCATTGGCCAAGAATCGATCCCGACTCCCAGTCGCGTTCGAGTCAAAGAACCGACTCTTTTGAAGTCAACACCCCGTCATTAGTAGCAGTCAGTGCAGTTGCAGGTTGTGGGGGTGTTTGCAGTTGCAGACCTTCCCAAAAATTTGAGTGAGCTTGAACGAGCGATATAGTAAAGACACCGGGCCTCGTTCCCCAATATCTCCCCAAGTTTGCTCTTAAGTGTTCTCGAGAAAGGTCTCCGTCAGGTTCATGATGGGTTCTTAAAGCGCAGAACCGTTCTCAGCTTTGCGCTCTTGAGTGTGTAGATTCTGTTCTTACCTGAGAAGGATTGAGAAGGATCCCAGGAATCTGCTGGGATTTTCACGCTCAACCATCTCTAGGGTTTACAGAGAACGGTCAGAAAAAGAGGAAATATCCAGTGAGCGGTCAGTTGTGTGGAGGAAAATGCCTTGTTGATGTGAGAGGTCAGAGGAGAATGGACAGACTGGTTCCAGATGATAGAAAGACAACAGGAACTCAAATAACCAACCAGAACCTCTGAGGAACGTTTCCAACACCTTGTTGAAAGTCTGACACGAAGAATTAAGGCAGTTCTGAAGGCAAAAGGGGGTCCTACCCTATATATATATATGTATAAAGTGGCCAGTGAGCATATATAGAACCACTGTCTTTACTAGAGAGACTAGGACAGCAGAGTGTCGACAGTATTAATCCCTGTTTATAGTGTCTTTGGGCGTGATGAGTGTATTTATAGTGGGGAAAACTCAAAGCCTTTATAAAAACCTGATTATGACGTTTTGTGAATTGATTCTGAATCTTTAAATCTAAGAGTCGATTCATCTTCCCACGATTCATCTTACTGTTGAGAGAGTGTGTGTTCTGAATGTATGGTGGCATTGTACAGTAATGTGAATGGTCCATTAGACGCGGTGCGCGCTGAGAGGCCTCCACAGCCTTAGTGTCATGGAGAAGGACTGTGAGAGAGAAAACTGCAGAATAACAGGCGTCCAGATAATAGCCGGAGTAAGCTGGGTGATTTTCCCATGACAAGTAGAGCATTTCAGAGAATGAAAGGCTTCTAATGGCATTTCTATAACAGGCATTTCCTCTAAATCACCAAGAAACACACACACACACACACACACATGTATGTATGTGTATATATATACACACACACACACACACACACACAGACCCATATGCATACATGCCCTCCCGTCGCTCTCCTGCATACCAGAATCAAATCAAATCTTTATCTATAGCACATTTCTGTATAAGACCACAAAATATAAAAAAAGACAAAAATCTGCACCGTTCAGTTGTTAAAACATAAACAGAGGGATCCAGAGGGTTTGGTGTGAAACGGTTCAGACGTCTTTACAGTGGTGGTGATGGGAACCAGGCGTCGCCATGACTACAACACAGATATAGACACTTTATTTACCATCCAGAACCACCAGAGAACCTACACGAGTCTTCTGAGCTTATATGGAATGCTGATGATGGAAAACAGTGGAAAATCTGGAATAATGAGTTTTCTTTGGGGACTATTTTGCCGCACAGCGCCCTGCATGTCTCCCTCCACCATGAATGGAGTTGAAGTTCTCTAAACTCTCATAAAACAGCGTCTCAGTCATCAGGCAGTGAATTCAGAACCAGCTCATGTAGGAACTTTCTGTAGGAGCTTTTAGAGGAACGTCTGGTTCCCATCACCACCACTGTGAGGAGCTTTTAGAGGGGGACGTCTGGTTCCTATCACCACCACTGTGAGCAGATCTGACTCGGTCAGTTTATCTAGAACTTAGGAAACTGAACTTGAAACTAAATTTATATATATATTATATTAGAATAATGACCACATTAACACAAGAGCCTGTGTGAAGTTTTCCCCACGCTCACACACTGTCCCTGTGTCTCTGCAGTGTATAAACCTGGATAAGTTTGTGGGCCACATGGATGAAGACCAGCTCAGTCACCAGGCTCTGTATCTGCTGGAGGAGAATAAGTTCTGGGCCGGCCTCGTATTTATGGATATGTACCCCTGGACCACGGTGCTGCCCAAACACATCAGATACAAAATCCGCATGGACATCGACGCAGTGGAGCGCACCAACAAAATCAAAGACAGGTGACACATGGCACTTCTGTTTCAGCCAGACTGCTTACAGTGGACAGCCTTCCTTGATTTAGTCAGCCTTAGCACTACAAAACACCATCACTCACATTACCCACCAAGATACCATCATTACCCACCAAGATACCATCATTACGCACCAAGATACCATCATTACCCAACAAGATACCATCATTACGCACCAAGACACCATCATTACGCACCAAAACACCATCATTACCCACCAAGACACCATCATTACCCACCAAGACACCATCATTACGCACCAAAACACCATCATTACCCACCAAAACACCATCATTACCCACCAAGACACCATCATTACGCACCAAAACACCATCATTACCCACCAAGATACCATCATTACCCACCAAGATACCATCATTACCCACCAAGACACCATCATTACCCACCAAGACACCATCATTACCCACCAAGATACCATCATTACGCACCAAAACACCATCATTACGCACCAAAACACCATCATTACCCACCAAAACACCATCATTACCCACCAAGACACCATCATTACGCACCAAAACACCATCATTACCCACCAAGATACCATCATTACCCACCAAGATACCATCATTACCCACCAAGACACCATCATTACGCACCAAAACACCATCATTACCCACCAAGACACCATCATTACCCACCAAGATACCATCATTACCCACCAAGATACCATCATTACCCACCAAGACACCATCATTACCCACCAAGACACCATCATTACCCACCAAGATACCATCATTACGCACCAAAACACCATCATTACGCACCAAAACACCATCATTACCCACCAAAACACCATCATTACCCACCAAGACACCATCATTACGCACCAAAACACCATCATTACCCACCAAGATACCATCATTACCCACCAAGATACCATCATTACCCACCAAGACACCATCATTACCCACCAAGACACCATCATTACCCACCAAGATACCATCATTACCCACCAAAACACCATCATTACCCACCAAGACACCATCATTACCCACCAAGACACCATCATTACCCACCAAAACACCATCATTACCCACCAAGATACCATCATTACCCACCAAGATACCATCATTACCCACCAAGACACCATCATTACCCACCAAGACACCATCATTACCCACTTGGCCCACTTGGCGTAGACTTTGTTGACGTCCCCTTGCGTACATGTGAAAGGTACTGGGACCCTGGCCCCCGAGCCGACCCCATGGAGGACCTGCGCTACATCTGGGGCGGCTTCGCGTACCTGCAGGACATGATCGAGCACGGCATCCTGAAGCTGCAGACGGGTCAGGACTGGCCCATGGGCGTTTACGTCCAGCAGATGCCCTACCCCTGCTACGTGGACGACATGTAAGTGTAATTCTGACACACCACGAAATCACATTTATCATCTTTACTGGCAGCTAAAAGATTTACAGTACAGAGTTACAGGACATTTACTTTCACGCGTTTTCTCAAAACTATATATATCATATTTTTGCCTCATCACCTGCCCCTAATTTGACCAGACAGAATATACCAGTAGTACCATATTTTAAAAAAATACTATTAACCCTGCACTCTCAGAAATAAAGGTTCTAGACTGTCTCTGGGTCGGTTCCCCTCTCGTCACTGGGGTGGAACACTCAGGGGTTCATCTCAGCACCTTCAGTCAGGGAACATAACTGAACCATAATCCACTGAAATGATCTGTTCTAAGCTGGACTGACTCCACACACCCCGCCTCGCCTCGCCTCCAGGCTTTTACTCTACTGCTCTGTTTTAAAACATTCGGTTATGAAAAGGAACAAATACCAACTTTTCACCTGGAGGAACTGATTTAATCAGAATGTAGGAGGAAAAAGTCGGATATTAGACTCTGAAATGTAGTGGAGTGAAAGGAAAAAGTCGCCCAGAACGGAGAAACTTCAGTACAGATGCACCAAAAATACTAAAGTACAGAAACTAATTACATTTACTCAGTTACTCAGTTACTCAGTTACTCAGTTACTCAGGTACTCAGTTACTCAGTTACTCAGGTACTCAGTTACTCAGTTACTCAGTTACTCAGTTACTCAGTTACTCAGGTACTCAGGTACTCAGTTACTCAGTTACTCAGGTACTCAGGTACTCAGGTACTCAGTTACTCAGTTACTCAGGTACTCAGGTACTCAGGTACTGTCCACCACTGATTCCGTCTCTGTACAGGTACACAGTGGAGTGAAATTCCGTTCCTCCAGGAACATCACGGAGCAACAAGGAACACAGAGTACAAAGTGTGAATGTGCAAACAACAAATTAAATTAGACACAATAAATACGATAAATTAAACAGACATTAGACACAGTAAACAGACAGGACAGTAAACAGACAGGACAGTAAACAGACGGACAGTAAACAGACCGGACAGTAAACAGACGGACAGTAAACAGACAGGACAGTAAACAGATGGACAGTAAACAGACGGACAGTAAACAGACCGGACAGTAAACAGGCCGGACAGTAAACAGACGGACAGTAAACAGACGGACAGTAAACAGACCGGACAGTAAACAGACCGGACAGTAAACAGACAGGCAGTAAACAGACCGGACAGTAAACAGACCGGACAGTAAACAGACCGGACAGTAAACAGACCGGACAGTAAACAGACCGACAGTAAACAGACCGGACAGTAAACAGACCGGCAGTAAACAGACCGGACAGTAAACAGACCGGACAGTAAACAGACCAACAGTAAACAGACCGACAGTAAACAGACCGGACAGTAAACAGACCGGACAGCGCTCACTCTGGACATGAGGTCGTGGAATAAGGAACAGAGATATGAACCTGCTGTGATCTGAGAGTCACACAGTCAGACGACAGACAAACACAGCAGCTACTGAGGCAGAAAAACCAGAGTAAACAGTGAAAACACAGAGTAGCAGCGATGACCAGGTAGTGCAGGTAGAGCATCAAAACATTTCCAAATGAAAATTGATCAGATTGCTTCCCCACTGGCCTCAATTCACACGCATCAGTTTGTGGTTCTGAAAAGGAAAAAGAGAAGTAAGTACAGCAGAAAACAACGGAGGAACGTTCATATTCAACTTGTGTACGTGTCTCGCTTGCAGTCTCGTCTTTGGCGTCTGACACAATCAATCGATTAAACCTATTTAGGGGAACTGAGTGAATATAGCGGATTCTTTATTGTGTGTCACTGCCGTCGGGACGAAACTCTGAACCTCTCCCGTTTTATCGTTTTTCATTTTCTGATATAATTTTAAAAAGGCAGTTGAGTCAAAATTTCATGGTGAACGGACCAACAGGAATGATTCAAAAAATATTTCCCCATTTACTTCCATTAAAAGTTCAGAAGGGCAGCAGCGGGCGGCACCGTTGCCTCACAGCAGAAGAGTCTGGGTTCGACTCCACCGAGAGGCTCTAACGTCTGTTCGGCGCTGCTGCCATGGTAACAGAGAAAACCACATGAATTCCGATCTGAGGGTCAGATTAAGGTCACATGGCCATGAATCGGACACGTATCCGATCTAGGACCACATATGAAAGTGGCTCAGGTCGGATTTGAGAAGATCAGATTTGTGTCCACACCGCGCTGGAAACACCAGATCTGAGTCACATCAGGGCAAAAGATCGGATTTGTGCCGCTTCAGCCTGGAAATGTGAACGCAGCCTTGGAGACACCCTAGGTGTGTGTATCTGCCCTGTGATGGACTGATGACCTGCCCAGGGTGTTCTCTGCCTTCTGCCCGATGACCGCTGGGATCGGCTCCAGCTCCCCTGTGAGGAGGACAAGCAGCTCAGAAGACGTGTGTGTTTCCTTCTCCTGTGACGTTCCCTTTGTCCCGACAAGCGGTGATATATTTGATGAACTGTTCGTATCTGGTCCTAAATCAAGGGAGCAGGGGGCTTTAAACACTGACGTGGGTTCTTTACATGCTGCTGGCAGAACTGTCATAAGGGTTCTATTCTTCACGTTCTCTTGTGGGATACTGCATATGCAAATTCCCAGTTTTCGCACCACGGTCAGGCCTAGCGTGTCCTATTGAAGGCAAAGAGCACTGAGTCCTTTCTTTTGGCCTCTGACCCCAGGTTCATGTTGACCCTTAACCGCTGCTTCCCCATCTTCATGGTGCTGGCCTGGATCTACTCTGTGTCCATGATGGTGAAGAGCATCGTGCTTGAGAAGGAGATGAGGCTGAAGGAGACGCTGAAGGCCATGGGGGTCACTAACGGGGTCATCTGGTACACCTGGTTCATCGACAGCTTCATCATGATGACCATCAGCACCGTTCTGCTCACCGCCATCGTCATGGTGAGTAGAAGAACCCTGTGCATGGTCACTGCTGGACCTTTAAAGGGGAACTCCACCGATTTAGTAAAATTCAACAAAAATCAGAAACGAGATTTCTCTACAGTGGGGGTGATGGGAACCAGGGGGCACCCTCTTAAAAAAAGATGCTTCTTTAAGGGTTCTCTAGTAAAGACAAGGGTTCTATATAGGACACTGAACACTCAAAGACCCATTGGTGTGCTTAAATGGTTCTTTGCATGGTGAAGTGGTTCTTCAGTGTCTTCAACGCATAATGAGTCTGGCCTTCGATCTGAAGAATTAGTTCACCAAGGAGAAACCCTTTAATCATGGAAATGTTGTTTGAGGGTTTATGGTTCTATATAGAACCCATTTTACTAAAGAACCCCTGAAGAAGCATCTTTTTAAAGAGTCTACAACACAAATATAGACATTTTATTTGCCATCAGAACCACCAGTGAACCTACACCCGTCTTCTGAGTTTATATGGAATGTTGACTGAACGAATGAAATAGAGATAAATCGGATATATTTCATTGCTGTCTGAACAAAACCTCGTATCTCCATTTTTTTTTTGTTTGGCATAATTTCAAAATGCCCGTTGCTCTTTAATTTGTATGTAAATTTCATGAGAAACGACCCAAAATAACTTGGAGAAAACTCCGGTTCCATTGACTTACATTAGAAGTGCAGTTGTTTTTTTCTGTCTCCTGTAAAGTTTTAATTTTGGAGATACGAGGTTTTGTTCCGACAACAGCGATATATTTGTGTGTGTGTGTGTGTGTGTGTGTGTGTGTGTGTGTGTATATATATATATATATATATATATATATATAAAATATATCTTAACTGCTTAATTATGGAGGAAGTCTGAAAAATTGATGGAATTCCCCTTCAAAGAAGTCTGGGCTCTTTCTTTGAGCCCTTAAGCGTTCATCTTTCCCTGATGGAGTAATAGTGCCCTCTAGTGGATCTGTCCAGTTAAAGCACATAAATGATCCTGTCCCATTTATCTGGTCGCTTCTGTTAGTGCCTCAGCCAGTCTGAGCCTTTTCACTACAGCATTTAAGTGAAAATGACAGGCTTTAAACTGATGTTCTGTTGAATGTGGAACCTGTTTTGTACCAACAGAGTACACTCTTAACAAAGATGATCCTTCAAGGGTTCTTTAGTGAAGACAACTACATAGAACCGTAAACACCCAAAGAACCACTTGCATGCTTAAATGGTTCTCTGCCCGGTGAAAAGACTGATGGAGAATGTGCTGTATATGGTCACAAGCTTGACATCATAACAATCGCACGCATAACTTTTTGGTGCTATATAGACCAATTTTCAAAAAGGTTCTGTGTAGAACCATATACAACTGACACAGTTGTATATGGTTCTTCGGATTGATGGAGAATGTGTTGAATGTGGTTCTGTAGAGCACTAAGAAGGTTTCTGTTTCTCCATCAATCTGAAGAACCATTTCACCATGCAAAGAACCATTTGAGCATGTAGATGGTTCTATATAGAACTGACAGTTCTAAATGGATACCTTTACTAAAGAGCCTTTGACGGAAACTCTGTGCTGCTTCTTCTTCTGTGTCTCCAGGCTGGAAAGGTGCTGAACTACAGCAATCCCGTCATCCTCTTCCTCTTCCTGATGACCTTCTCCACGGCCACCATCATGCAGAGCTTCTTGATGAGCGTGTTCTTCAACAAGGCCAACTTGGCTGCAGCTTGCAGCGGCATCATCTACTTCACCCTGTATTTGCCTCACATCCTGTGCTTCGCCTGGCAGGACCGCATCACCAAAAACATGAAGCTTGCAGCGGTGAGCCGGCAAACTCCGTTTAACAGCTGTGTTGGAATGTTTTGACCCGATCCCAGAACTTTCCAGGAGATATCGCTCACAGGCCTGCTGTATTCAAAATATAGAAATATCTCTTATGGTGTTTTTGACCTTTTCAGGTTTGTAGTTTCTCAAGTATCAGTTTAAATAAGGGCTACATAAGGAATTTCTGGAATACCTGAAGTGGTAAATGTACATTTAGCATCTGTACGATGGAGGCCTGAATGTCCTCGGCTTGTTTTAAATCAGAGTTTTATGTACAGTGTGAACATTGTTAAAGTTTCAAAACGTGTTCACTCCACAGTCTGTACAGGCCATGTCGTCGCTGTCCGAACACGCATCTCATGACAGAGCGGGGTCAGCGGATGCTGAGGGGCATAGTGCGCAGAGGTCACCGACTTATAGCTGCAAAGGGTGGGCCGACATCATATTAAACCCTATGGATTAAGAATGAGACGTCCACTCAAGTTCATATGCGAGTGAAGCCAGACGACCGAATACTTTGGGAAATATAGTGCATGTAATTGCACCCAACTTGTGGAAGAACATTTTGTAACATCGGTTGTGCTTCGGACCCCCACAAGTGGTTGAGTCTGTCTTGATTGTTGGAAGAGATTCATGGAGAACTCGGTCTAGACTCTGTGAAGTTCATCTTCATCAGTACGACGCTGATTCTGAGATCATTTAAGGCTGAAGCATCGAGCCGGACCTTCTTGTAGAGTCTGTGTGTGACGTTGATACGTGAAGACGTACGGCGTGGTCTGACAAACTCTGAGTGGTTATTTGAGGCTTTACAGGCGACTCCCAGCAGCAGCTCACGTTCACCGTGTCTTAGTGTGGTATTTTCTCCATACTCAGCAATGCACATGCTCCATAGTGCTGCTTTAACCCCCTCCCATTTACCCGTCCGGTTCTCTTTCAGAGCTTACTGTCTCCAGTGGCGTTCGGCTTTGGCACGGAGTACCTGTCCCGCTACGAGGAGCAGGGCCTGGGGCTGCAGTGGGACAACATCGGCACCAGCCCGTTAGAGGGCGACGGATACTCTTTCCTCAACTCCATCCGCATGATGCTCTTCGACTCGGTTCTCTACGCTGTTCTAGCCTGGTATCTAGATAATGTTTTCCCAGGTCAGTACCTGGAGCCTCAGAACACCCACTGCATATTTAATCTGAAACGGTACTCGTCTTTTCCGTCTCAGTATTATTAAAACATCACCTTTAACGAATGACTTTTCAATCAGAGGAGTTTTTAAACTAGTTAATTTACTTGTTACCACATGAAGGGATGTTTCAGGGCGATCTGACAAGCGAGTTTGACTCTTATCGTTGGTTAATTTGTGAAGAACTGCCTTCTGCGTGTTTGCAGGCCAGTATGGGATTGGACGTCCATTCTACTTCCCTCTCCAGCCGTCTTACTGGCAGAGCCCAGAGCGCCCCCACTCAGACGTGGCTGATCCAGGTATTACAAAATCACCGGCCAAAAGTCAAAGCACCTGCTAATGGGGTTTCTACACTGTGTGAAACAGTGTTATGTACAGGATGGGATGGAATGGAATGCAAGTATTGGGAATACTTATTCAGAGTACAGAAATAAAGTATCTGTATTCAGTCCAAGTTACATTTCGTAAGGAATACAGATATTTTTCTCATCTTTAGGAGTAAACATATAAAATACATGCTAAAACTCTTTACAGACACTCAAGTTCCTGCTAAAGCCTGAGTAGACTGATAAATCAATGTGATCAGTTATTAATCTCAGTGTTACTGAGCTGTTCAGACCCATCTCCATTCCCCTCTGCAGCTCCTGAGAAGCCTCCAGAGGAGAACGTGGAGAACATGGAGAAGGTAGAGGAGAAGGAGGACAGAGAAAGCCCTGCGGCGGAGCCCGACTGTAATGGCTCCCGCAAACAGTGCAAGCACCAGGACAGACGCGAGAGGCTGGAGAAAGAAAAAGAGGAGCAGCTGAAGAGAGAGGGAGATCTGCCTGCTCCAGAAGAGGAAAGGGCAGAGCTGACAGGTGAGGGAGAAGCTAGCAGAGCAGTAAAAAGGGAGAGGACCTGCCCCGAGTGGAGGGGTTTAAGTATGTCAGGGTCTTGTTGATGAGTGATGGGAAGAGGAACGGGGAGATCGGCCACAGGCTGGGACAGGCAGCAGCAGTGTTGTGGTCACTGTACTGGACTGTAGTGGTGAAGAGGGAGCTGAGCCATAAAGCAAAGCTCTGTTTCCCGGTCAGTCTACATTCCCACCCTCCCCTTTGGAAGAATGAGATCACGGATACAAGCAGCCTTTCTTCACAGGGTGGTGGGCTACTCTCTACTGACAGGGTAAGGAGCTCGCTCATCCGGAAGGAGCTTGGAGTAGACCCACTACTCCTCCGCACTGGTGGTTCAGGCATCTAATTATGATGCTCCCTGGACCACCTGGTTTACCAAGCACGGCTCTCTGGGACAAGACCTCGAAGTTGTCCCAGGATCCACTGGAGGAATCATTTTTCCAAGTTGGCCTGGGAGTGTCTCAGGGTTCCCCAGGAAGTTGGTCATCAGAGTCATCTGGGATTCTCTAGTCTCCCAGCTGCTTCCGTGACCCCATCTGGATTTTGAGACTTAAGATGATGATGACGATGACGATGACGATGATGACGATGATGATGATTAACCTCGTATGTCAGAGATAATATTCCAGAGCATCACTTAAGCAGCCTCTGATTGGAGAGAGAGCAATGTTATAAAGGAGGAGGCAGTTGCTGGTGGGAATATGAATGGGAACGCTCGTAACTCTTAACATGGCGTTTGTTTGCAGAGAAAGTCCCGCCCCTCAAAAAAAGAGCCAATCAGCACGTTGGGTATGCAGCGAGCGGAGAAGGGGTCAATGATATTGTGGCATACGTGGGGAAAGCCCCCCTGCCTCATTGTGGAGCTCTGTGCACAACAACCTGAAAACTACTTATGACTATTTATTAACGCCACAAACTACTTACGTTTTGATTTGATCAGCGAAACGTTAATTTCTTATATGGACTTTGGTGGTCACCCATGTTTAGCCAACATTGGGCCTCATTCTCCAATCTCCTCCTAAGTTTGTTCTTAAATGTGTTCTTGAGAAAGTTCCCAAGAAAAAGTGTTTTTAAAGCACAGAACCGTTCTCTGCTCTGTGCTCTTGACTGTGTGTAGATTCTGTTCTTACCGGAGAACAAACCCCTCATAAGAGAACACTGGAGAGTCAGAGTCTTCGTCAGAGCTGCGTACGTGGGTTTTAAGAAAGTGCGGCTCTAAGCTGGTCTGAGAGTGGTCTCCTGTTAAAGGAACAGCATCAGACTGTAATGAGTTAATGAGTTAACAGGGGAAAAGAGAGTGGAAGGGCAAGCCAGTCTCTTGGGGTTAGCCGTTTGCCATCAGCCTAGCATGGAGATAAGATGGTGTTCTGATGAATAGTGGTTTTAGTAGCTTTGTCAAAATGTTCACACATGAACCCTCAGTTTGTGATGGCTTAAATCACCTTATCAAAAAATTCCACCAGCATCAAAACTACGCAGCTGAAATCAGCTTCTTATTCGCCAGCTTGTTGTTAGAATTTTCGCATTCCACCTTAAATGGTGCAGGAGTTATATTGTTATTATGGCACCAGAATATAATTACTACGCCCTTTGATTTGCCACCACCGTGAAATGAGTGATGCAGTGAAGCTTCTTGCTTCCACAGGAAATCTGTTCTTCGAGCCTGAGCCAGAGGGGCTGTTGGTGGGAGTGTCGGTGAAGGATCTGGTAAAGATTTATCCTGGAAGCTCAAGGCCAGCTGTGAACTGCCTCAACATCACCTTCTATGAAGGCCAAATCACATCTTTCCTCGGCCACAACGGAGCAGGAAAGACGACCACACTGTAAGCCCTTCATACTTTTTGTGCGCACTCAATAAGCCAGGAAAGGTTCTTTTCCAGGTGTTTCTCATACCTGTTCTCTGCTCCGTTAGGTCCATCCTTACCGGCCTGTTTCCACCAACATCAGGAACGGCTTACGTCAATGGGAAAGACATTCGGACAGATATGGATGCTATACGGCAGTCTCTGGGCATGTGTCCCCAGTACAACATCCTGTTTAACCAGTGAGTCGCCCTTTGCTGTTTTATTAACACAATATTTCACCTCTTACATGACGTGTATTGTTAGACAGATTCAGGGACAGATCAGAAAAGCTTGGAACGACCCTCCAAACATTTATTCTCCCTTTACCTACGAAAAACACGTCCGTTTCAAATGATGTAACCACATACTTCCATGTGGCATGGATGTTAACCAGTATGTCCACTAGAGGGCAGTCCAGAGTCAAAAAGTTTCCACTGGTGCACAGTACCTGAGTACCTGAGTACCTGAGTAACTGAGTACCTGAGTACCTGAGTATCTGAGTATCTGAGTAACTGAGTAAATGTAATTGGTTTCTGTACTTTAGTATTTTTGGTGTATCTGTACTGAAGTTTCTCCGTTCTGGGCGACTTTTTCCTTTCACTCCACTACATTTCAGAGTCTAATATCCGACTTTTTCCTCCTACATTTTGAGAAATCTGTCGTTCCTTTTGGTTTCTGTGTGTATAAAAACGTAACATGTCAAAACGAAAGAAGCGCAAAGCCAGAGCGCCAATCAGGGCCCAGCGGTCACTTTGTTTAGAGCTGGTTTTGACCTGTTGGTCAGACCGACCCAGTGCAGCACGCGGTTCAACGTCAGCGCAGCAGCGTAAAACTTTGGGAGAGTCTGTTCAACATAAATGATGAACTAACCTAACTTTGTGTAAATAGAGCTCAATATAGAAATATGTCCACATATGCAGTCGAGACTGACGCGGCTTTTTTCTGAATTTCTACAAACACCATTTCATTTTATAGTAAATGAGTTTGGGCTGGTTTATGTTTATGAACAGACGCCTACAGATCAACATAGTAAAGGAGCTCATCTGTGATCCTGAGTTTAAAGCCAGTTTTTATTCAACTTAAACAATGCTGTGTTAAACGATGTTGATCTGGGAAAGACGAGCCTGTAAACAAATACAAGTAAGTGGGGAACCTACACTTTCAGAAAAAAAGGTACGACGCTCTCACTGGAGCAGTTCCCTTCTCATCACTGGGGTGGTTCCCTCAGGAGTCCATCTCAGTCCCTTTAGTCAGGGAACTTAACTGAAGCAGAATCCACTGGAATGATATTTTCTAAGCTGTACTGACTCCACACGCCCCGCCTCGCCTCGCCTCCAGGCTTTTATTAAATGGCTCTGTTTATAAACATTAGTTCATAAAAAGATACAAATATCTACTTTTCTGCTGGGAAAACTTACTTAAGGTACACAATTGGACCTTAAACCCACCACTGTACCTTTGAGGGAACGTTTACACTGTTTGAACCTTGAGGAATGAAACATGTACCTGCATGGTCCCTTTAGTTCTAACAGTGTAGAGTTTTTCTGGGTTCTCTGCGTGGTGAAATGGTTCTTCAGATTGATGGAGAATGTGTTCTATATGGAACCTGAAAAGGTTTCTTCCTTGGTTATGATGTCAAGCTTGTATATAATAAAAGAGCCCTTTTAGGTGCTGTATAGAATCACACACAACACATACACTAACTGGCCACTTTATTAGGTACCCCTTGCTAGTAAAAGGCTGGACCCCCTTTTGCCTTCAGAACTGCTTTAATTCTTCATGTCAGACTTTCAACAAGGTGTTGGAAACGTTCCTCAGAGATTCTGGTTGGTTATTTGAGTTCCTGCTGTCTTTCTATCATCTGGAACAAGTCTGCCCATTCTCCTCTGACCTCTCACATCAACAAGGCATTTTCGTCCACACAACTGACCGCTCACTGGATATTTCCTCTTTTTCGGACCGTTCTCTGTGAACCCTAGAGATGGTTGTGTGTGAAAATCCCAGCAGATCAGCAGTTTCTGAAATACTCAGACCAGCCCGTCTGGCACCAACAACCACGCCACGTTCAAAGCCCCTTAAATCCCCTTTCTTCCCCGTTCTGATGCTCGGTCTGCACTTCAGCAAGTCGTCTTGACCACCTCTACAGGCCTAAATGCAGTGAGCTGCGGCCGTGTGATTGGCTGATTAGATATTTGGGTTAACAAGCAGCTGAATAAAGTGGCCAGTGAGTGTGTACAAATCAATCTGAAGAGCCATTTCATCAAGCAAACAACCATTTAAGCATGCAGAGGGTTCTTTGAGTGTTCATGGCTCTATGTAGAACCGTTGTCTTTTCTACAGAGCTCTCAAGGAACCGTCTATTTTAAGAGTATAGTTAAACTGATAGTAGAGCTACAGGGGAAATAACACTTTATTTGACCATATTGATTATGTTTTTGATTAAGTCCACTAAGTATAACGCGATCCTGATTAGGAAAAGATCGGAGTTCAGCCTTATTAATGTGATTATATGGTGACATTTCCAAATTCTCTGGCTGTGCTTTAATTGTGCGCTATATCACCTCTGTGATGTCTTTGTGTATGAAAATGGATCATACTGGCAGGCCTGTTGTAAATCTGGGTGGGGGGGCCTCAAACTGCCCAGGGTCCATACCATGTGCCCGGCTGGTCATCCTGAAAATAAGGTTAAAATAAGATTAATTTGCTTGTAATTTGTCTGTCCGGCCCTCATATTGATCAGAATATTGCCTGTGTGTGTTCTGTTCTGTATGTACCCCATCCTGCCCCTCCAGTCTGACTGTGGAGGAGCACATCCTCTTCTACTCGCTGCTGAAGGGTCGTGAGCAAAAGGAGGCAGAGCAGGAAGTGGAGGACATGCTGGAGGACCTGGGCTTACCCAACAAGAGAGATGATGAGGCACAGAAGCTTTCTGGTGGGTCTGAACACAAACATGGGAAGATAATCTGTAGAGTGAGGGCCAAATTAAATAATCTAAAGGTTAAGCCCACTGTAGCCCACCAGGTGGTCATTATGTACTACATGGATGTTTTATATCTGCCACAATTCACAGAAGTTGCCACCAGCCATAAACAAGGGGAACAGCTGAAAACGGTCAGAAACAAAGCCAAGCCAAAAGATATCGAGAGGCTAATCCCAGCCATAACTGATAAAATAAAGAGATGTGCAGATCAGAATTGCTGACACTACGTTGGCACAACCAGACTCCAAGCTCACGGGCGGTTGCCAGGTTGAGGACACTGAACTGAACTGGGACTGGGCAAACAACTCTCTTTGGACTGCAGAGCTCATTTTAAACGCTTGCTGTCAGTGTTACATCCAGTTCCTTGAAGGACTGGAGTGAACAGCAAGGTCTATTGTAGAATAGTCATGAGGGGCCAGTGACCTCATGACCATCACCGTGAGAAATCTGAGACTAAATGAGAAGTGTGTGTGTGTGTGTGTGTGTGTGTGTGTGTGTGTGTCTAGGCTTTTACAATGGGTGTGAAAGTGCTAAACGGATTCAATCAGAGGTGGATCTCAAGCCTGTCGTTAGAACATAGCATGGCTGAAAAGTCCCCCAGAAAACCCCACTTATCCCTAGTGTGCTGTTCAGGTCTGATGGACTCATTTTCAGTGTTTATCATCAGAAAAAAATTATTATTTCACCTTCAGATTCTTGGTCTTTGCTCATTTTCTGTGAGGAACATATAAAATAACCCATTTTCAGGGTCTTCACTCTGTTCACCCCCCCACATATTTATGCTACACATGGTGTTGGGCTGAACCCACGGGGAGTGAAAGTGTGGAGGTGCTGTGTCCTTCACTCTGTTCTCCTACATGGCCTGCTGTTAGTGTGTGTGTGTGTGTGTGTAGACAATATGTGCTGCTGACTGGCTATAGCTGCTAAAGTAGACCCCTACGCTGGACACTTGTGATACTTTAAACACCTGGTATTTTTATATAAATTGTTATGGCTGTATGTTTAATAAACAGTAATGCTGTGGATCCAGCAGACACTGAGGAACACACACACCAGCACCACACAAGGGTTAAGGCTGTAGATGTGAGTCATGTGTGTGAACACGTAACAAGAGGTACAAAAAAGTCCCCAGCAAGTTAGAAGATCATGTCTGGCCCTGTGGGGCCCCTCACAGGCAAGATTTACCAGGAAGGGGCCATATGAGGTAATGAGGCAGTATTTATGAATAGTTTAATAATAATAATAATTTTTAAAAGATAAATAATGAAAGTTCTTAAAAAGTCAGTTTCCAAAAAGCGTAAAACTGAATTAAGCCGTGTCTGACAGCAGTTCAGTTCAGTTAACTGTTCTGTTCTGTCTGGGGCAGTCGTGGGCTGGAGGTCAGGGAACCAGCCTTGTGACCGGAAGGTTGCGGGTTTGATCCCCTGAGCCGACAGCACATGACTGAGGTGTCCTTGAGCAAGACACCTAACCCCCAACTGCTCCCCGGGCGCCTTGGATTGGGCTGCCCACCGCTCCGGGTAAGTGTGCTCACTGCCCCCTAGTGTGTGTGTCTATTCACTAGTGTGTATGTGGTGTTTCACTGCACGGGTGGGCTAAATGCGGAGGTGGAATTTCCCCATCATGGGACTAATGACGAACTCTTAATTAATGATTTTTTGGCGTGACTTTTCTTGAGTGAAATCACAGAAAAACAGTCATTTAGAAGGCAGCCGGCTTCTTCCTGTGTTTAGGTGGGATGCAGAGGAAGTTGTCTGTTGCCATGGCGTTTGTCGGGGGATCTAAGGTGGTGATTCTGGACGAGCCAACCTCAGGAGTGGACCCATACTCCAGACGCTCCATCTGGGACCTGCTCCTCAAATACCGCACAGGTAAAACTCTGCAGCTTTAGAAAACCTCATAGATCCACAGTAAAAACCTCATAAATCCACAAACACAAGTTTCTCCTGGACGCCTGTATCAGCTGGTCAGTATTTAATGACTGTTTTATTATTTTAGTTTTACATTTTTTATTTCCCTTCCTTTTCTCAGTGTTTATCTTCTCTGTCTCCCGTTTCTTCTCTTATTCGCCTTCATCACTTTGAGCTGCACTGTATTGTGTGATGGTGCTACATTCATAAGGTTAAACATTATTATAAAGGACTGGAGAATCGTTTAAAACTACACTTCCTGAAGAAAATGCAGTCTGGTTGCACAAATTAAGCAGTTCCCAGGTGGTTGCTAGGTTGTTGCCAAACGGTTAGTGGTTGCTATAATGTTGGACAATAGTCCAACATTGGCATTTGTGGCATTTGACAAGTTGTTGCAAAAGTGTTGATAAGTATTTGCTATAGTATCACAAATGGTTGCTCGGGTGTTGCTATATGGTTGCTATGGTGTTGCTAGTTGGTTGATATGGTATCCCAGGTGGTTGCTAGGGTGTTGCTAGGTGATTGATATGGTATCGTAGATAGTTGCTATGGTGTTTCTGAATGGTTAGTGGTCGCTAGGGTGTTGCCAAACGGCTACTATGGTATTTTAGGTGGTTGGAAATGTGTCGATAAATGGTTGCAATGATATCCCGGGTGGCTACTAGGGTGTTGCTAGATGAGTGTGAGATGGTTGCTGTGGTATCCTAGGTGGTTACCTAGTTCTTAATGAGCGGTTGCTATTGTATCACAGGTATTTGAAAGATTGTTGCTAGGCTGTTGCTGTGGTAACCCAGGTAGTTGCTTCGGTGTGGCTAGATGGTTGCTGTGGTATCCCAGGTTGTTGCTAGGTTGTTGCTAGGGTCTTGGTTTGTGGTTCCCCACATGGCAAACAGGGTTTTGCTAATCGACTTTTATCATTTAAAGATGATTGAAAAGTTCTATATAAACACACCATTCCCAATCAGACTGAACATTCCAGAGTTGGAACAGTGTCAGTATCTCGAAAACTGCAGGATGAGTTAGTGGACAACCAAGAAGAAGAATAATGTACTGTCTGATAACAGCAGTGCTGGGACTGCTTTGCAGCCCACAATCACTAACTGTACGTCAGTAAACATGCTGGTCGCTGGATCTGATGCATCTCCTCTCAGGGCGCACAGTGATCCTGTCCACCCACCACATGGATGAAGCTGACCTGCTGAGTGACCGGGTGGCCATCATCTCTAATGGCCAGCTCCACTGCTGCGGCTCCCCTCTGTTCCTGAAGAACTGCTTTGGTGTTGGATTCTACCTCACGTTGGTGCGCCGCATCAAGGATCTGCGCAAGAAAGAGGTCAGTAACTGAGCCGATGGTGCCCAAGTCCTGCGGTTCATCCCCCCAGTCAACAGCATGGGGCAGGAAAGGGCTGTACGATGCTGACAGAACATGCAGTGCTGGATGAAGCTGTCAGATGCTGCGACGACGATATGAGGAGCGATAAAATGTTATTAAAATAGTTCTCTGACTGGACATGAAGTACAGACTTTTTTTTGCTTGTGTAAACAGAACTAACTGACCTCTCCTTTAAGCAAAATAGCGAAATGCAGAATTAAACAAACAAAATTTAAAAAAAACTTACTTACGTTTTTACTACTGTTTTGATTGTGTTTACGTCTCAGCTGTGTGTTTATGGTCAGTTGCTAGGAAACAGACAAGACAGCTGATTGTTGACTTTTATCTAGTAGGTTAAGGTGTCCTAACTGGAGGTAAGATGCTATAAGATAAAATTCCTAAATTATGATCAGATAATGATCGATGATCTACTGCTTTAATACAGCAGTTAAATAAATACAGTAAGAAATGAATAAACTGGCCGTGAACGCGGCTTTAATATGTTTTAATGTTCAGCTCCTTCCTCCTAATTAGAGCTCCTTAACGAGCAGCTCGCTGCTACGTCAGAGTAATGAGCTCCGCCCACTCGCCGCTCAGCCGGCAGTTCGTTCTCCAGCTCCTTACACTAAATTCCCAAACTGTCGTCACCACTGAGCAGCTTTTCAGTCGGCAGCTGAGACAGAAGAACAGCTGAACAACCTGGAATCAGCCAGAAATGAACCCAACACCATTCGCCAGACGTGTCTGATCTTCAGAGTCGGACCAAATCAGACTGAGCCGTAAAACTGACCCAATATCAGGTTCAGCTCAGTTTGGTCAGTTTGTCCAGATCAGTATTAATGTTGTTTTGTTCCAGCCGGTCTGTAAAGCTTCTTACAGCCCGTTTAGTTTGGCGAATGGTGTCGGGTTCATTTCTGGCTGATTGGCTAAATGGGTTAAACTAAAAGAAAATAAAATGTTAAAAGTATCACGCATCATTTGTGGTATGGGGCAAAATGCAACACAGCCTACATAAGCAAACAATGACTTAAGAAAATCTTCAAGAAATGATTAAGATTATTTTAAGAGAATATTTGAGAACTTCCTAGTTTTTTTTTCAAGAATTGCATTTAAGAACATTCTTATGAACTTCTTAGTGTTGGTCTTAAGAACCTTCACAAGTTTTTTTTTACATGAGAAAGCTTTTGTGAATCTGGCCTCTGGACTGTAAATTGGTCTCGAGGTCCAGAGTTGAGTGCCTCAGCCCTTTGGTGCCCCAGCTGAGATACGGCTGAATACAGGGGCAAAAGCGTCATCTGGTGGCGAGGGGTGGAACTGTCAGGCTCTAATACTCCTGGTTGTTGACTTTGCAGAATGAGTGCGACTGCACCTCAGAGTGTTCCTGCACATGCTCCACCTGCACCAAGTACAAGGAGGAGTGTCAGGGACAGTACCTCGAGAGAGCGCTGGACGGTTAGTGCAAAATCTGGACTCAAATAGCCTTAGTCATCTTAAATTATCCAGCATTCAACAAATGTTTTTGCTTGCTCTCTTCTCTCCTCAGGCAATGTGGAAAACATCACCAGTCTGATCCATCACCACGTCCCTGAGGCCAAGCTGATAGAGGTGATCGGTCAGGAGATGACCTACCTGCTGCCCAATAAGGGCTTCAAGTACCGCTCCTATGCCAGTCTGTTCAGAGAGCTGGAGGAAACGCTGGGGGACATTGGCCTCAGCAGCTTTGGCATTTCAGACACCTCACTGGAGGAGGTAAAACTCTCATCTCATCTTTTAGAACAGTTTTATTCAGTTTTTATGCACTGGCCGTTCATGAGGTGTTTGAGCTGTGGAGCAGCATGAAGGTATACAGATGTTCCTGTTTCCAGACAGATAAACGGTCATGTCAGTCACTCTGCTCAACAGACATATCATTTACAACAGTGCACGGTATGTTTGTTTATCCTCAGCAGCATTCTGGCTTCTGATTAGGCAAAAGTTTCAAGCCTTCAAGGTCGACCAACTGGTAAATCTGTTTGCGGCACGGACCGTTTAACTAGCATTTCATCATAAGAGAGATAAAATTTTTATATGGTCTTCTGTTTAATATTTTTGTGGCTTATGTCGTGTATGTTGCTGGAAAAAATCGGCACCGGGACTATTCTCTAAATACCAACTTGGATGCTCTGCTGTTTTGGACATGCAGCCTGTGTGAAAGAGCTGATCAGTTAACGTGGCCTGATCACTAAGGACTGACCGTCACACCATGCAGACGCAGTATGAGTAAATCGGGCCTTACTGTGCTGTAACCAAGGTTGCCACATTCCCTTAAAGAGGCCCTTTTATGCTTTATCAGTTCTTCTCTTTCCTTTAGTGTAAAGGTTCTGCAGAGTCCCAGAGCTCAGCGTTCCCTCCAGAGGAGAAGCTCTCTCCCACAGAACCCACTTTTCTCAACAGCCTCAAACGCCTCTTTGGAATTCCAGCCCTTTTCCTTTGTTACAGGATGACATCACCTCGTAACACAGTTCTTACTGCCCGCCTGCTGGCGAGCTCCGCCCCCTCACACAGTGCACAGCTACTGGAGGAGGAAAAGTGTGGTCAATGTTGTAGCTGTGTGGAGAAGACACTGACCAGACTTTGAGGATCCACTCTGGATCAAACTGGACCCTGAGCTCTTCTGCTGTGAATAACTATGAGCACCAAACAGGCTCAACGTTTCTGAACCCAAAACTCGGCACTTACATCCACGGTCCAGTGCAAAGTGCTCGTCTGCCTCTCGCCATGTGGAGCTGCTGGATCCGTGTGTCCGTCTACATTCTGTGTGAAACTGACCGACAGACAGTCAGGAGATCACTAAGGACTGACCGTCACGCCGGAAACCCTTCATTCTTCATTCAGTCCACATCGGAGACTCGTGTGAAACGGCGTCAGAGAGTTTCAGCGGGTTTGGAAAGTAGTGATGAAGATAACGGAGCCTTATGATATGAAACAGATGAGGATCAGGTTCTATGAAGAACCTTTAGAGGAGCGTTTAAGAAGAGCTGGACAGATCCAGAGAATGACCTCAGACCACAGATGGTTAAATAATGGTTCCTTTGTCTATTTTATGACAAAATAAATAAATTTTTATGCCCGCCGGCATCGTAATGTTCCTCAGAGGGTTAATAAACACCTGTTGGTTTCGTGTCAATGCGGTGAAGGGGGATGAGGACCAAGGACATGGTTCTTCCTGGTCGTGTGGAGAACGACTGTGTCCAGGCTTGCGACTGGACTGGCCGACTTATAGGAGAACCTCAAGGAGGTTGTTCTTTAAGATGGAGGAACAGGAGAAATCCTCTTAAATCTCATCTGTGTCTTAATATGTCTCATTCTTAGATGTTGTACAAATATTATGACTGTTCAACTAATTTCTAGATGCTTTTTGTTTGTTTAAAGGAATTTTACTGAGTAAAAGTATCTCACTGTACTGGCAGATCATTTTATTGCTTCTTGTTTTAAGACTTTTTTTTTAAATAAGCAAAATTATCTGCCAAAATAGTGAGAATTTTACTCCGTAAACTTACTCAAAACATGTAAAACAGTTAAATAAACTTTTAACAAGTTTCTGCCAATCTCAACATCAAGAACATTGGATATACTGACTGGATTATTTCACTTGCCAAGAGATGAGGACAGCCAGTTCTCCGCTGCTGGACAGAGGCTGACGGAGGGAAGCTGCCAGCATCTGTTGGGTGGAGAGTGTGTTTCTGGAGTTGTGCTGTAACTCAAGCTGATTTGAAGATGGAAGGAACCGGATCATTTGCTATGATGAATTGATCACTGTGGTCAGGAAAGGATGCGGTGAAGATTGTTTGAAGGAGTGTGGTCAGAATGAGGCCCAGTGGGCAGATTGAGGGTCGGTTTGTAGTGGAAAGTTCCATCACTTCATCGTTGTGGAATGATCTAAAGGCTGGAGGAGTCAGGTTTGTGTGAGGAATGCTGCCTCGGCCGGAGGAAAGACGTGACCTTCTGTTTGAAGCATCCTATGAAGTCATCTGCAGTAGCGAATGATGTTGGGGAGGGTGGAGGGGAATTGTACCAATTTTCCAAAATTCCTGCATAATTAAATGGTGGAGATGTAAGCAAAAGTATTTAGAGTTGCTCTTAAACGCTGTTCGAGAGAGTCAGAGCCGTGAGGCAGGGGAAGCATCTTCGAGAGGGTCCGTTCATGCAGGTGAGGTTTGCTCTATGGTGGTCAGACTGGTCCAAAGCGCTGGTGAGCTGTGGGCCAGTGATTTGTTGGTGCTAGTATGAGCCACGCTGCCTAAATGCTCAATTTAAACCAGATGACCAAATGCTGTCCTTTCACAGATCTTCCTGAAGGTCACTGCAGATGGAGAAGCAGCAAATGGTGCCGTCAACCCAGGTACGTATTCCTTTACTGCTCCTTTTGCTTACTATTAGCCTAACATCTGTAGATCTACAGGTGTATACAGTATACAGTTGTGATTACTTTTTCTGTAGCTTGTATACGAGCAATGTAAACATGCATTAGCTTGCGAACAGCAACCAGCGTCTATTTTAGGGTGGGAGGATTTCAGATGAGTTCATGCTGGTTGTTCGCCTAACTGGGCCTAAATACATTCCATATATTGGACTCTCGTACTTTATGTACAGTCACTGGACAAATATGTAGCACTGACTTTGTAAAGTCTGGCAAGTGCCCATATGAGCCAGCCTAAAAGGACTAGAGTGTTTTATATGCCAATGTTGACTTAACAGTTTGGTAAAAAATTAAATATACACATTTTGCATTTTCCCCTTTCCACAAATGTCGTTAACACTGTATGGCACGCTGTTATCTTTCAGTGTTTATAGGTGACAGTGAGTCATTCAGTGTCAGAAACGACAAAATCAAGTCTATTAGAGACACTGAACAGTGTGAGACGAGCGTGGGTATGCAGGGTGTTGCGCTGGTGAGAGTGGATCAGACACAGCAGAGCTGCTGGAGTTTTTAAACCCCTCAGAGTCGCTGCTGGACTGAGAACCAAAAACATCCAGCCAACAGCGTCCTGTGGGCAGCGTCCTGGGACCACTCATGAAGGACTAGAGGATGACCAGCACACACTGTGCAGCAGCAGATGAGCTGTCGTCTCTGACTTTACATCTACAAGGTGGACCGATGAGGTAGGAGTGTCTAATAGAGTGGACAGTGAGTGGACACAGTGTTTAAACACTCCAGCAGCACTGCTGTGTATGATCCACTCGCACCAGTGAAACCACCACCACGTCAGTGTCACTGCAGTGCTGAGAATGACCCGCCACTCAAATAGGACCTCCTCTGTGAGGGTCCATGGAGGTCCTGACCACTGAAGAACAGGGTGCAGAGAAACAGGTGGACTACAGTCTGTAACTGTAGAACTGAGGGTGAAACTATATGGTCAGTGGAGCTGATAAAGTGGACAGTGAGTGTAGGAACCCTCTCCTTGTTCTCCTGATGTTTGACTGGTGTCATATCTGATCGCCTCCCTCAGAGCAGTGGATGCTGCAGCAGAGGAGAAATGGCAGGGAGCCCAATGCTAAAACTAATGCTGTGGCTCCAGAAGGTGAACGCTGAAGGCTAAGAGCTCTGCTTTGCTTAGCGGTCATGAGTGGCCGGTGCAGTCAGGCTGCTTTGTTCCCAGTGTCTGAGGTGCCATGCTTCACGCTAGAGCTCAGAGGCTAATCCAGGCCTTGCTGAACAGCTGATAGCGAAGAAATGCACCCATACTCTGCTAGAAACTCCTGTATGGTGTGAAGCTCCTGAGAAAACGTTCTCCTGTTGTTTGCTGCAGAAGCGAATGGTTTGCAAGAGAACGGTGTGGGAAAGCATGAGGAACTGGACAGCAACGCGGGAAAAGCCTCCAGGCAGGTGAAAGGCTTCAGTCTGGTCCTAAAGCAGTTCCATGCCCTGCTGGTGAAGAGGTTTCACCACGCGACGCGCAGCCACAAGGACTTCCTCGCTCAGGTACGGCCTCACAGTGGACACCACACACAGCTCAGACATCACAGAGCAGCTCTGATTGTTGGCCAGATTTCTGTCATCTCATCGTAATGTACTTCCTGGGAATATAATTTAGTTTTGGGCCCCGTTGGGACAGGATTAGTTTTCCATGGGGGAGGAGGGGACGGAGGCCAGATGCCACAGGACGTCTATGACGTTAACGGCCGATTTGGAGTGGCTGCTCGACTTATGGACCACCTTTGGCTGGGATTTAGTTCAGCCACTCTCTTAAAGATGGTTTTCAAGGGTTCTTTGGTAAAGACAATGGTTCTATGTAGAACCATGAATACTCAAAGAACCCTTAGGACGATCAAAGCATTCTTTGCATGGTGAATGGGTTCTTCGGATTAGTGGAGAATGTGCTGTAGATGGATCCATCTAGCGCCCAAAAGGGATCTTCTGTGGTTACGATGTTGAGCTTGTAACAATAGAAGAGCCCTTTTGGGTGCTAAATAGAACCTGTATAAAAAGGGTTTGTTGAGCGTTCATGGTTCTGTGTAGAACCATTTTCTTTACCAAAGAATCCGTAAAGAACCACCTTTTTTAAGAGTTTCAACATTTGTTGTAAACTGGTGCCGGTGCCAGCCAGGTAGATGGTTGTGTAGTCGTGTAGGTATGTAGGTGCTTCTGATTGGTCCAGCTCATGTACAGGCAGTTCACCAGCTTCATGTTATTACGTAAAAATGCCCCACTTAAAACTTCAATAATTAAAATTACAGCTCCTGAGATTCTTCCAGCAATTTTGATATAAAGCGATTAAACTTTCTTCTGAACTCTAAACTGAGCTTACGAAAAGCTTCATAATAGAATATTAAAATTAAATATGAGGAAAAAAAAAAAGGTCTGGTTTTAGACTCAGATTAAGCCCAGGCCTGAACTAAAATAAACTAAATAGGTTTATAAATTGTGAAACTCGTTCCGACATGCAGTAAATATGAGTTCCAGGCTTAAAAAAAGATGGTTCTTCAGCAAAGAAAATAGTTCCATATAGATTCATAAGCATTTAAAGAACCCTTTGCATGCTTAAAATGTTCTTCAGATTGATGGAGAATGTGTTGTATATGGTTCTATACAGCACTAAAAACATGGTGACTATAGGAGAACCCATTTTGGTGCTGGATAGAACCATATACAACATATTCTCCATCAATCTGAGGAACATTTCACCACGCAGAGAAACATTTAAATATGCAAATGAGTGTTTTCAATGTTCATGGTTCTATATGGAATCGCTTTCTTTACTGAAGAACCTAAAACCCCTAAAGATGCGTGAGGTTTTCCTCACTGTCGCATGTTCTGTGTTTGTAGATTGTTCTGCCGGCCAGTTTTGTGTTGATAGCTCTGATCTTCACCATGATCGTTCCTCCGTTTGGAGAGTACCCGAGTCTGACCCTCAGTCCGTGGATCTACGGTCAGCAGTTCACCTTCATCAGGTAAGCAACGCTTTTCTCAGACAGCCTTTAATCTTCACCGGCGCTACAGCGAGGTTCCCTCAAACTTCTTATGCTTTCCAGCAACGAGAGGCCGGACCATCCAAAGATGAGCCACTTCGTCCACATGATGCTGCGAGAGCCAGGCATGGGGACTCGGTGCATGGTGGACCTGCCGTTAGAGTGAGCATATGAACATTGAGGCAGAAATGAGAAATATCAGAAACGTGTTTAGCACTGTCTGGTGGAGCTTCTCTGTGACCGTGTGTTTGGTCTGTGCAGGAATCTGCCGTGTAGCAACATCACAACAGACTGGGCGGAGCCTCCAGTGTCTCCTGTGGTCAGTAACATCTTGCTGAGCCCTGAGTGGACAGAAAGGAACCCTTCCCCTTCCTGCCAGTGCAGCACTGAAAAGAAGCTCATCATGCTGCCAGTCTGTCCAATAGGAGCAGGAGGACTGCCCCCACGCCAGGTCAGAACCTACACTGCCCATCAGTCCTTTGGGGACATTTGAGCTGCTTCTCCACTGCCTGGTACCGGCTCGACTTGACTCTCTTTTGGTACCAGCTACTTTGTTTTCCACTGTGGATATAGCGCCCCCTCAATGTAATTGGTTGTCATAGTGATGCCACATGAACCTGTCATGATGTGAAGGAAACGTTGTTCAGAAGAGCTGAGTCGATACCAAATGTCACCCATTGGTCTTGGCTCAGCTCACTTGGAACCTCAACGGAGGTGATACCAAAAAGAGTACCAGGAATGGACTTTTCTCTAATGGCAAACCAAAAAAAGAGAAGTAGAGTTGAGTCGAGTTGAGCCGGTACTATACAGTGGAAAAGCACCACTAACTTTTCAAAATGTTGGAAAAGAAAACCATCACCATCACCATTAACATCATCACCACCATCACCATTACCATTAACATCATCACCACCATCACCATTACCATTAACATCATCACCACCATCACTATCACGATTACCATTAACATCATTACCATCACCATCACCATTAACATCATTACCATCACCATTACCATTAACATCATCACCACCATCACTATCACGATTACCATTAACATCATTACCATCACCATCACCATTACCATTAACATCATCACCACCATCACATCACCATTAACATCATTACCATCACCATTAACATCATTACCATCACCATCACCTTTACCATCACCATCACCACCACCATCACCATCACCATTACCATTAACATCATTACCATCACCATTACCATTAACATCATTACCATCACCATCACCATTACCATTAACATCATTACCATCACCATCACCTTTACCATTAACATCATTACCATCACCATCACCTTTACCATTAACATCATTACCATCACCTTTACCATTAACATGATCACCACCATTACCATTAACATCATTACCATTACCATTAACATCATTACCATCACCATCACCATCACCATTAACATCATCACAACCATCACCATCACCATTACCATTAACATCATCACCACCATCACCATCACCATTGCCATTAACATCATCACCACCATCACCATTACCATTAACATCATCACCACCATCACCATCACCATTGCCATTAACATCATCACCACCATCACCATTACCATTAACATCATCACCACCATCACCATTACCATTAACATCATCACCACCATCACCATTGCCATTAACATCATCACCACCATTACCATTAACATCATCACCATTGCCATTACCATTGCCATCACCATTGCCATTACCATTGCCATCACCATGACCATGACCATGACCATGACCATGACCATGACCATGACCATCACCATCACCATCACCATCACCATCACCATCACCATGACCATGACCATCACCATGACCATCACCATGACCATCACCATGACCATCACCATGACCATCACCATGACCATCACCATGACCATCGCCACTGTAGGCCTGACTGCTCTTCATACCATAGAGAGGTTATAGAGGAGGAAATGAACAGGGAAGCTCATAACACTCAACATGGTGTTTGTTTATTCCACTACATGGTCCCGGCTCAACTCCACTCGACTCGCCTGTTTTGATTTGGTTGGAGAGAATTGCTAACGTAGCTAACGTTAGCTACCAGGTTAGCGTAGCCTCGTGTCGCCTTTGAACGCCAGCATCGTCTCGTCTCGTCGTCTGAGCCCTGATGTAGTCTTTCTTCGATTACTCTCCTGTTTTTTACAGCAGTCTTTCGTCTCGCTGCTGTTAGCCTCTTCTGAACAACATTTATTTCCTGCACATCTCAGCAGTTTAATGAGGCGTTGCTATGACGACCAGCTACATTAAGGGGGCGCTACGTCTGCAGTAGCTTGTACCAAAAGCGAGTAGAGATGAGTTGCGTTGAGCCATGCGGTGGAAAAGCGTGCGTTAATGAGCATGACGCTGAGTGCTGGTGATAAATATACACAGAGCTGCCTTTTTTAAATCAAATCAAATTTATTTGTGGCGCTTTTTACAACAGATGTGGTCACAAAGCAGCTTCACAGAATTCCAGAAAAGTAATGTAACAAGAATGTAAGACCCCCAGGTGGGCAAGCCAGGGGCGACGGTGGCAAGGAGAACCTCCCTCAGAGCTGAGGAAGAAACCTTGGGAGGAACCAGGCTCACCAGGGGGGACCCGTCCTCCTCTGGTCAAACTACCTACAGAGTTATTATACTACTAATATTAATAGCAGTAATATTGGTATTAGTAATAGCTGGGCGTCCATGAGAACATCAGTGTAGGATGGGCAGCTCGTCCAAGGCAGGTGGCGGTAGCTGGGGCATGGGCAGCTGGTCTGAAGCGGGTAGCAGGAGAGCTCGACCGATCAACTTTTGATGAGCAGCGTGTATCCAAGCAAATGATTAAAAGATTTTAGGACCACATTATGAGTAAATGAGCTCTTCGTTTTGTCTGTGATGCAGAGAAAAGAGGCAACTGGGGACATTTTGCTCGACCTAACGGACAGAAACATCTCTGACTATCTGGTAAAGACGTATCCCAGTCTCATCAGGACCAGGTGAGCTTTAAGGAAGTGTTCGTTTTTCCATTTTCTCATCACATTCCAAATCCAGCAAATAACCGATTCCGTCTGTTTCCGCAGCTTGAAGAGCAAATACTGGGTGAATGAACAGAGGTATTGATTCTGTATCTTTAAGAATGAACAGCTGATGGTGTTCCAGTGATAATGTAACGTTTGAGTTACTCAGTTTATCTGAGTCAAGGGTACTTCATTTTCAGGTACGGTGGGCTCTCTGTGGGGGGACAGCTGCCTATACTGGACGTGGATCCTAAGCAAATCCAGAATGTTCTGTCTCAGATTGGGGAGATGATGAACATCACAGGGGTAGGCTAAAGTCTGTACTTCACCCAAACCTCATTAAGGTGGATGTATTACATCATTTATAATAACAAGCTTAAACATGCAAAATTCATTGCAGATTCTATGAGTCCGTTTACATGCATTATCAGATTTTTGCAGTTATCTGATTATTAAGTGGTTGTGTAAGCACACACTCTGATTTCTTTGATTAGATCAAAGTTTATAAATCTGATAAAGAGGCTTGATTTGAGCTCAGTAGTGGGTTTATCAGTGCTGTAAACTCTCACTCTGATTTCTGTAAGGATCAATTACTGACCCAATCTGATTTTCTGCAGTTATCAGATTATTAAGTGTAAACACACTGAACCAGTTACTGACACAGTCTGATTTACTGCAGTTATCAGATTATTAAGTGTAAACACACTGAACCAGTTACTGACACAGTCTGATTTTCTGTAGTTATCAGATTATTAAGTGTAAACACACTGAACCAGTTACTGACACAGTCTGATTTTCTGTAGTTATCAGATTATTAAGTGTAAACACGCTGAACCAGTTACTGACCCAATCTGATTTTCTGCAGTTATCAGATTATTAAGTGTAAACATGCTGAACCAGTTACTGACCCAATCTGATTTTCTGTAGTTATCAGATTATTAAGTGTAAACACACTGAACCAGTTACTGACACAGTCTGATTTTCTGCAGTTATCAGATTATTAAGTGTAAACACGCTGAACCAGTTACTGACACAATCTGATTTTCTGCAGTTATCAGATTATTAAGTGTAAACACACTGAACCAGTTACTGACACAGTCTGATTTTCTGCAGTTATCAGATTATTAAGTGTAAACACACTGAACCAGTTACTGACACAATCTGATTTTCTGCAGTTATCAGATTATTAAGTGTAAACACACTGAACCAGTTACTGACACAATCTGATTTTCTGCAGTTATCAGATTATTAAGTGTAAACACACTGAACCAGTTACTGACCCAATCTGATTTTCTGCAGTTATCAGATTATTAAGTGTAAACACACTGAACCAGTTACTGACCCAGTCTGATTTACTGCAGTTATCAGATTATTAAGTGTAAACACACTGAACCAGTTACTGACCCAGTCTGATTTACTGCAGTTATCAGATTATTAAGTGTAAACACACTGAACCAGTTACTGACACAGTCTGATTTTCTGCAGTTATCAGATTATTAAGTGTAAACACACTGAACCAGTTACTGACACAATCTGATTTTCTGCAGTTATCAGATTATTAAGTGTAAACACACTGAACCAGTTACTGACACAATCTGATTTTCTGCAGTTATCAGATTATTAAGTGTAAACACACTGAACCAGTTACTGACACAGTCTGATTTACTGAGTTATCAGATTATTAAGTGTAAACACACTGAACCAGTTACTGACACAGTCTGATTTTCTGCAGTTATCAGATTATTAAGTGTAAACACACTGAACCAGTTACTGACACAGTCTGATTTTCTGCAGTTATCAGATTATTGAGTGTAAACACACTGAACCAGTTACTGACCCAATCTGATTTACTGCAGTTATCAGATTATTAAGTGTAAACACACTGAACCAGTTACTGACACAGTCTGATTTACTGTAGTTATCAGATTATTAAGTGTAAACACACTGAACCAGTTACTGACCCAATCTGATTTTCTGCAGTTATCAGATTATTAAGTGTAAACACTCTGAACCAGTTACTGACACAGTCTGATTTACTGCAGTTATCAGATTATTAAGTGTAAACACACTGAACCAGTTACTGACACAATCTGATTTTCTGTAGTTATCAGATTATTAAGTGTAAACACACTGAACCAGTTACTGACACAGTCTGATTTTCTGCAGTTATCAGATTATTAAGTGTAAACACACTGACCCAGTTACTGACACAGTCTGATTTTCTGCAGTTATCAGATTATTGAGTGTAAACACACTGAACCAGTTACTGACCCAATCTGATTTACTGCAGTTATCAGATTATTAAGTGTAAACACACTGAACCAGTTACTGACACAATCTGATTTTCTGTAGTTATCAGATTATTAAGTGTAAACACACTGAACCAGTTACTGACACAGTCTGATTTTCTGCAGTTATCAGATTATTAAGTGTAAACACGCTGAACCGGTTACTGACACAGTCTGATTTTCTGCAGTTATCAGATTATTAAGAGTAAACACACTGAACCGGTTACTGACCCAATCTGATTTTCTGCAGTTATCAGATTATTCAGTGTAAACACACTGAACCAGTTACTGACCCAATCTGATTTACTGCAGTTATCAGATTATTAAGTGTAAACACACTGAACCAGTTACTGACCCAATCTGATTTTCTGCAGTTATCAGATTATTCAGTGTAAACACACTGAACCAGTTACTGACACAGTCTGATTTTCTGCAGTTATCAGATTATTAAGTGTAAACACGCTGAACCAGTTACTGACACAGTCTGATTTTCTGCAGTTATCAGATTATTAAGAGTAAACACGCTGAACCAGTTACTGACACAGTCTGATTTTCTGCAGTTATCAGATTATTAAGAGTAAACACACTGAACCGGTTACTGACCCAATCATTTGTGCAGTGGTCAGATTATTAAGTGCTTGCTGTTCCTTTTTATTTGATTTATTTTATCTGTGTTTCAGTGCGTGAACCAGGCTGTAAATGAAGTTTAATTATTATTATTAGTCGTTGTTGTTATTGGCATTGTTATTATTTTGCAAATCCCTTGAGTTTGTGCAGTTTATTGTAAATGCTGAATTCCTCTGCAGGGTCCTCGCTCCAAGCTTGCGCTCAGAGAAATAGGACCTTTCCTGCGCTACATGGAGAGCGAATATAATGTCAAGGTATTTAGGGCATTTTAGACACGTCTAACATTTCCACCTTCCTGAAGTCAAAAGGCGCAGGCAGATCTCTGTGTCTCTTCTCTCTCACGTTGCAGGTGTGGTTTAACAATAAAGGCTGGCATGCCATGGTCTCCTTCATGAACATAGCGAACAACGCCATCCTTCGAGCCAATCTTCCACATTTCACCAATCCATCTGAGTACGGCATCACCGCCATCAACCACCCGCTCAACCTCACCAAAGAGCAGCTCTCTGAGGTCACTGTGTGAGTGTCCGCGCTGTTTCTAACGTGGAGATGGGCACTTTTAACAGTGCATATGTAGAAAATATATAACATCATTTCACAAACTCAGCAAAGGACACTAAGGATGCAGAAATATCATGAAAATACATTAAAGTTACAGTTTATGGACAAAAATATTGGGACGCCTACAGATCACACCCACAGGAGCTTTTATTTTCTGTATCTATAGGCATTAATATGGACTTGGTTCCCCTTTGCAGCTACAACAGCTTCCACTCTTCTGGGAAGCTTCTACAAGATGTTGGAGCGAGTCTGTGGGAATTTGTACCCATCCAGTTAAAAGAGCATTTGTGAGGTCAGACCCTGATGTTGGACGAGAGAGTCTGGCTCACAGTCTCCATTCTAGATCATCCCAACGTTGTTTGATGGGATTGAGGTCAGGACCCTGTGAGGGTCAGTCAGGCTGTTCCTCACCCAGTCCGGCCTTTATGGAGCTGCTTTGTGCACTGGGGCTCAGTCATGCTGGAACAGGAAAGGTTCTTCCCCAAACTGTCCCCACAAAGTTAGTAGTGTACGATAGTCCAGAATGTCTTGGTGCTGAACCTTTAAGATTTCCCTGAACAGTATGTCGACCTGAACTTCACAGAGCTCCACTTCACAGAGCTCCACTTCACAGAGCTCCACATCTACCTTTGTTATTGTTCTAAGGCCCGTCCCTCCTGTCCACCAGAGTTTGAATGCTGCAGAAATTCTGGAACCTTGTTATTTTGTTATAATTAATGAAGCTGAGTTAAGGCATTGCTTGGAATTGACCACGTAGAGTGAAAGCTCTTTTGATGCCTCTACAGCCTGACCATCACTCTGCTTTGTTCACAGATTGACCACGTCTGTGGACGCAGTGGTGGCCATCTGTGTAATCTTCGCCATGTCCTTCATCCCAGCCAGCTTCGTCCTCTACCTCATCCAGGAGCGCGTCACGAAGGCCAAACACCTGCAGTTCGTCAGTGGGGTCAGCCCACTGGTCTACTGGGTGGCCAATTTCTTCTGGGACATGGTTAGTGACTGAATGATTGGCTAAGGGTGGGAATTACAGCCGATCTTGACAAATGATTGTATCAGTGTTTCTCTCAGTATCGATGGCATCACTTTACGGGCGACTGTATGTGATGTGCGATATATTGTAGAGAGTATGCAGACCAACAGCTGAGGCATTAGCTGGTCCCTCCTAGGACTGGGCAATATGATGATTCATATCACTATCGTGATGAATTATGCCACAGTTCAATACAGTATGCTCTTCTGAACATATAGTGTATAACGTCAGTGCTTGTAGACTCTGAGCAGCTGCATGTTTCATTATTAAGAGAGTCTGTTTAACTGGATTTAGTGACAAATACTGAATCAAATCACTGCGTTCAGTTTTTGATAATACTGGCTCTTTTTCTCTGTTCCAACTGATCAGATAAATATTAGAAAAAATTAATATTCTCACACAGCGTTCATTGTGAAAAGTATCACTGTCACACATCCCTCGGGCCCAGAGGTCTCTATAGGGACTCCATTTCCCAGAATTCCCAGGGGATCATGTGATCTTCAGCCCTCCAACTCACTCCAATCACCGTTACACCTGCTATCATATGATTAATGTTAGTTTAAAGCTTTGTAGGTTAGTTCATTGCGAGGAGTTGCTTCTTGTCCTAAGAGCTGCTGAGCATTCCGGTATTTTGTATTTTGGTATTTGGTTCCTGTATTTTGTATTTTGGTATTTGGTTCCTGTATTTTGTATTTTGGTATTTGGTTCCTGTATTTTGGTATTTGGTACCTGTGTTTTGAATTTTGGTATTTTGGTATTTGGTTCCTGTGTTTTGTGTTTGGGTATTTTGGTATTTGGTTCCTGTGTTTTGTATTTTGGTATTTGGTTCCTGTATTTTGTATTTTGGTATTTGGTTCCTGTATTTTGTATTTTGGTATTTGGTTCCTGTGTTTGGTATTTTGGTATTTGGTTCCTGTGTTTTGTATTTTGGTATTTTGGTATTTGGTTCCTGTGTTTTGTGTTTGGGTATTTTGGTATTTGGTTGCTGTGTTTTGTATTTTGGTATTTGGTTCCTGTATTTTGTATTTTGGTATTTGGTTCCTGTATTTTGTATTTTGGTATTTGGTTCCTGTGTTTGGTATTTTGGTATTTGGTTCTTGTGTTTTGTGTTTGGGTATTTTGGTATTTGGTTCCTGTGTTTTGTGTTTTGGTATTTTGGTATCTGGTTCCTGTATTTTGGTATTTGGTTCCTGTGTTTTGTGTTTTGGTATTTTGGTATCTGGTTCCTGTATTTTGTATTTTGGTATTTTGGTATTTGGTTCCTGTGTTTGGTATTTTGGTATTTGGTTCCTGTGTTTTGTGTTTAGGTATTTTGGTATTTGGTTCCTGTGTTTTGTGTTTTGGTATTTTGGTATCTGGTTCCTGTATTTTGGTATTTGGTTCCTGTGTTTTGTATTTTGGTATTTTGGTATTTGGTTCCTGTGTTTTGTATTTTGGTATTTTGGTATTTGGTTCCTGTGTTTTGTATTTTGGTATTTGGTTCCTGTGTTTTGTATTTTGGTATTTTGGTATTTAGTTCCTGTGTTTTGTATTTTGGTATTTTGGTATTTGGTTCCTGTGTTTTGTGTTTGGGTATTTTGGTATTTGGTTCCTGTGTTTTGTATTTTGGTATTTGGTTCCTGTATTTTGTATTTTGGTATTTGGTTCCTGTATTTTGTATTTTGGTATTTGGTTCCTGTGTTTGGTATTTTGGTATTTGGTTCCTGTGTTTTGTATTTTGGTATTTTGGTATTTGGTTCCTGTGTTTTGTGTTTGGGTATTTTGGTATTTGGTTGCTGTGTTTTGTATTTTGGTATTTGGTTCCTGTATTTTGTATTTTGGTATTTGGTTCCTGTATTTTGTATTTTGGTATTTGGTTCCTGTGTTTGGTATTTTGGTATTTGGTTCCTGTGTTTTGTGTTTGGGTATTTTGGTATTTGGTTCCTGTGTTTTGTGTTTTGGTATTTTGGTATCTGGTTCCTGTATTTTGGTATTTGGTTCCTGTGTTTTGTGTTTTGGTATTTTGGTATCTGGTTCCTGTATTTTGTATTTTGGTATTTTGGTATTTGGTTCCTGTGTTTGGTATTTTGGTATTTGGTTCCTGTGTTTTGTGTTTAGGTATTTTGGTATTTGGTTCCTGTGTTTTGTGTTTTGGTATTTTGGTATCTGGTTCCTGTATTTTGGTATTTGGTTCCTGTGTTTTGTATTTTGGTATTTTGGTATTTGGTTCCTGTGTTTTGTATTTTGGTATTTTGGTATTTGGTTCCTGTGTTTTGTGTTTGGGTATTTTGGTATTTGGTTCCTGCGTTTTGTATTTTGGTATTTTGGTATCTGGTTCCTGTATTTTGGTATTTGGTTCCTGTGTTTTGTATTTTGGTATTTGGTTCCTGCGTTTTGTGTTTGGGTATTTTGGTATTTGGTTCCTGTGTTTTGTGTTTTGGTATTTTGGTATCTGGTTCCTGTATTTTGGTATTTGGTTCCTGTGTTTTGTATTTTGGTATTTGGTTCCTGTGTTTTGTGTTTGGGTATTTTGGTATTTGGTTCCTGTGTTTTGTGTTTTGGTATTTTGGTATCTGGTTCCTGTATTTTGGTATTTGGTTCCTGTGTTTTGTATTTTGGTATTTGGTTCCTGTGTTTTGTATTTTGGTATTTGGTTCCTGTGTTTTGTGTTTTGGTATTTTGGTATCTGGTTCCTGTATTTTGGTATTTGGTTCCTGTGTTTTGTATTTTGGTATTTGGTTCCTGTGTTTTGTATTTTGGTATTTGGTTCCTGTGTTTTGTATTTTGGTATTTGGTTCCTGTGTTTTGGTATTTTGGTATCTGGTTCCTGTATTTTGGTATTTGGTTCCTGTGTTTTGTATTTTGGTATTTTGGTATTTGGTTCCTGTGTTTTGTATTTTGGTATTTTGGTATTTGGTTCCTGTGTTTTGTGTTTTGGTATTTTGGTATCTGGTTCCTGTATTTTGGTATTTGGTTCCTGTGTTTTGTATTTTGGTATTTGGTTCCTGTGTTTTGTGTTTTGGTATTTTGGTATCTGGTTCCTGTATTTTGGTATTTGGTTCCTGTGTTTTGTATTTTGGTATTTGGTTCCTGTGTTTTGTGTTTGGGTATTTTGGTATTTGGTTCCTGTGTTTTGTGTTTTGGTATTTTGGTATCTGGTTCCTGTATTTTGGTATTTGGTTCCTGTGTTTTGTATTTTGGTATTTGGTTCCTGTGTTTTGTGTTTTGGTATTTGGTTCCTGTGTTTTGTGTTTTGGTATTTTGGTATCTGGTTCCTGTATTTTGGTATTTGGTTCCTGTGTTTTGTATTTTGGTATTTGGTTCCTGTATTTTGTATTTTGGTATTTGGTTCCTGTGTTTGGTATTTTGGTATCTGGTTCCTGTGTTTTGTATTTTGGTATTTGGTTCCTGTGTTTTGTATTTTGGTATTTGGTTCCTGTATTTTGTCTTTTGGTATTTGGTTCCTGTGTTTTGTATTTTGGTATCTGGTTCCTGTGTTTTGTATTTTGGTATTTGGTTCCTGTGTTTTGTGTTTTGGTATTTTGGTATCTGGTTCCTGTATTTTGGTATTTGGTTCCTGTATTTTGTATTTTGGTGTTTGGTTCCTGTATTTTGTATTTTGGTATTTGGTTCCTGTGTTTTGTATTTTGGTATTTGGTTCCTGTATTTTGTGTTTTGGTATTTTGGTATCTGGTTCCTGTATTTTGGTATTTGGTTCCTGTGTTTTGTATTTTGGTATTTGGTTCCTGTGTTTTGTATTTTGGTATTTGGTTCCTGTGTTTTGTATTTTGGTATCTGGTTCCTGTATTTTGGTATTTGGTTCCTGTGTTTTGTATTTTGGTATTTGGTTCCTGTGTTTTGTATTTTGGTATTTGGTTCCTGTGTTTTGTGTTTTGGTATTTTGGTATCTGGTTCCTGTATTTTGGTATTTGGTTCCTGTGTTTTGTATTTTGGTATTTGGTTCCTGTGTTTTGTATTTTGGTATTTGGTTCCTGTGTTTTGTATTTTGGTATTTTGGTATCTGGTTCCTGTGTTTTGTATTTTGGTATTTTGGTATTTGGTTCCTGTGTTTTGTGTTTTGGTATTTTGGTATCTGGTTCCTGTATTTTGGTATTTGGTTCCTGTGTTTTGTATTTTGGTATTTGGTTCCTGTGTTTTGTATTTTGGTATTTGGTTCCTGTGTTTTGTATTTTGGTATTTGGTTCCTGTGTTTTGTATTTTGGTATTTTGGTATCTGGTTCCTGTGTTTTGTATTTTGGTATTTTGGTATTTGGTTCCTGTGTTTTGTGTTTTGGTATTTTGGTATCTGGTTCCTGTATTTTGGTATTTGGTTCCTGTGTTTTGTATTTTGGTATTTGGTTCCTGTGTTTTGTGTTTTGGTATTTTGGTATTTGGTTCCTGTGTTTTGTATTTTGGTATTTTGGTATTTGGTTCCTGTGTTTTGTATTTTGGTATTTGGTTCCTGTGTTTTGTGTTTGGGTATTTTGGTATTTGGTTCCAGTGTTTTGTGTTTTGGTATTTTGGTATCTGGTTCCTGTATTTTGGTATTTGGTTCCTGTATTTTGTATTTTGGTATTTGGTTCCTGTATTTTGTATTTTGGTATTTTGGTATTTGGTTCCTGTGTTTTGTGTTTTGGTATTTTGGTATCTGGTTCCTGTATTTTGGTATTGGTTCCTGTGTTTGTGTTTTGGTATTTTGGTATCTGGTTCCTGTATTTTGGTATCTGGTTCCTGTGTTTTGTATTTTGGTGTTTGGTTCCTGTATTTTGTATTTTGGTATTTGGTTCCTGTGTTTTGTATTTTGGTATTTGGTTCCTGTATTTTGTATTTTGGTATTTGGTTCCTGTGTTTGGTATTTTGGTATCTGGTTCCTGTGTTTTGCATTTTGGTATTTGGTTCCTGTGTTTTGTATTTTGGTATCTGGTTCCTGTGTTTTGTATTTTGGTATTTGGTTCCTGTGTTTTTGTATTTTGGTATTTGGTTCCTGTATTTTGTATTTTGGTATTTGGTTCCTGTGTTTTGTATTTTGGTATCTGGTTCCTGTGTTTTGTATTTTGGTATTTGGTTCCTGTGTTTTGTGTTTTGGTATTTTGGTATCTGGTTCCTGTATTTTGGTATTTGGTTCCTGTATTTTGGTATTTTGGTATTTTGGTATTTGGTTCCTGTGTTTTGTATTTTGGTATTTTGGTATCTGGTTCCTGTATTTTGTATTTTGGTGTTTGGTTCCTGTATTTTGTATTTTGGTATTTGGTTCCTGTGTTTTGTATTTTGGTATTTTGGTATTTGGTTCCTGTATTTAGTATTTTGGTATTTGGTTCCTGTGTTTTGTATTTTGGTATTTTGGTATTTGGTTCCTGTGTTTTGTGTTTTGGTATTTTGGTATCTGGTTGCTGTGTTTTGTATTTTGGTATTTTGGTATTTGGTTCCTGTGTTTTGTGTTTTGGTATTTTGGTATTTGGTTCCTGTGTTTTGTGTTTTGGTATTTTGCTATTTGGTTCCTGTGTTTTGTGTTTTGGTATTTTGTATTTGGTTCCTGTGTTTTGATATTTTGTATTTGGTTCCTGTGTTTTGTGTTTTGGTATTTGGTTCCTGTGTTTTGTATTTTGGTATTTTGGTATTTGGTTCCTGTGTTTTGTGTTTTGGTATTTTGGTATTTGGTTCCTGTATTTTGGTATTTGGTTCCTGTGTTTTGTATTTTGGTATCTGGTTCCTGTGTTTTGTATTTTGGTATTTTGGTATTTGGTTCCTGTGTTTTGTGTTTTGGTATTTTGGTATTTGGTTCCTGTGTTTTGGTATTTTGGTATTTGGTTCCTGTGTTTTGTGTTTCGGTATTTTGGTATCTGGTTCCTGTATTTTGGTATTTGGTTCCTGTGTTTTGTATTTTGGTATCTGGTTCCTGTGTTTTGTATTTTTGGTATTTGGTTCCTGTGTTTTTTGTTTTGGTATTTTGGTATTTGGTTCCTGTGTTTTGTGTTTTGGTATTTTGGTATATTGGTTCCTGTGTTTTGTGTTCGGTATCTTTGGTATTTGGTTCCTGTGTTTTGTGTTTTGGTATTTTGTATTTTGGTCCTGTGTTTTGTGTTTCGTTACTTTTGGTATTTGGTTCCTGTGTTTTGTGTTTTGGTATTTTGGTATTTGGTTCCTCTGTTTTGTGTTTGGGTATTTTGGTATCTGGTTCCTGTATTTTGGTATTTGGTTCCTGTGTTTTGTATTTTTGGTATTTGGTTCCTGTATTTTGTATTTTTGGTATTTTTGGTATTTGGTTCCTGTGTTTGTATTTTGGTATTTGGTTCCTGTGTTTTGTGTTTTGGGTATTTTGGTATTTGGTTCCAGTGTTTTGTGTTTTGGTATTTTGGTATCTGGTTCCTGTATTTTGGTATTTGGTTCCTGTATTTTGTATTTTGGTATTTGGTTCCTGTATTTTGTATTTTGGTATTTGGTTCCTGTGTTTTGGTATTTGGTTCCTGTGTTTTGTGTTTTGGTATTTTGGTATCTGGTTCCTGTATTTTGGTATTTGGTTCCTGTGTTTTGTGTTTTGGTATTTTGGTATCTGGTTCCTGTATTTTGGTATCTGGTTCCTGTGTTTTGTATTTTGGTGTTTGGTTCCTGTATTTTGTATTTTGGTATTTGGTTCCTGTGTTTTGTATTTTGGTATTTGGTTCCTGTATTTTGTATTTTGGTATTTGGTTCCTGTGTTTGGTATTTTGGTATCTGGTTCCTGTGTTTTGCATTTTGGTATTTGGTTCCTGTGTTTTGTATTTTGGTATCTGGTTCCTGTGTTTTGTATTTTGGTATTTGGTTCCTGTGTTTTGTATTTTGGTATTTGGTTCCTGTATTTTGTATTTTGGTATTTGGTTCCTGTGTTTGGTATTTTGGTATCTGGTTCCTGTGTTTTGTATTTTGGTATTTGGTTCCTGTGTTTTGTGTTTTGGTATTTTGGTATCTGGTTCCTGTATTTTGGTATTTGGTTCCTGTGTTTTGTATTTTGGTATTTTGGTATTTGGTTCCTGTGTTTTGTATTTTGGTATTTTGGTATCTGGTTCCTGTATTTTGTATTTTGGTGTTTGGTTCCTGTATTTTGTATTTTGGTATTTGGTTCCTGTGTTTTGTATTTTGGTATTTGGTTCCTGTATTTAGTATTTTGGTATTTGGTTCCTGTGTTTTGTATTTTGGTATTTTGGTATTTGGTTCCTGTGTTTTGTGTTTTGGTATTTTCGTATCTGGTTGCTGTGTTTTGTATTTTGGTATTTTGGTATTTGGTTCCTGTGTTTTGTGTTTTGGTATTTTGGTATTTGGTTCCTGTGTTTTGTGTTTTGGTATTTTGCTATTTGGTTCCTGTGTTTTGTGTTTTGGTATTTTGTATTTGGTTCCTGTGTTTTGATATTTTGTATTTGGTTCCTGTGTTTTGTGTTTTGGTATTTGGTTCCTGTGTTTTGTGTTTTGGTATTTTGGTATTTGGTTCCTGTGTTTTGTGTTTTGGTATTTTGGTATTTGGTTCCTGTATTTTGGTATTTGGTTCCTGTGTTTTGTATTTTGGTATCTGGTTCCTGTGTTTTGTATTTTGGTATTTTGGTATTTGGTTCCTGTGTTTTGTGTTTTGGTATTTTGGTATTTGGTTTCCTGTGTTTTGGTATTTTGGTATTTGGTTCCTGTGTTTTGTGTTTCGGTATTTTGGTATCTGGTTCCTGTATTTTGGTATTTGGTTCCTGTGTTTTGTATTTTGGTATCTGGTTCCTGTGTTTTGTGTTTTGGTATTTGGTTCCTGTGTTTTTTGTTTTGGTATTTTGGTATTTGGTTCCTGTGTTTTGTTTTTTGGTATTTTGGTATTTGGTTCCTGTGTTTTGTGTTTCGGTATTTTGGTATTTGGTTCCTGTGTTTTGTGTTTTGGTATTTTGGTATTTGGTTCCTGTGTTTTGTGTTTCGGTATTTTGGTATTTGGTTCCTGTGTTTTGTGTTTTGGTATTTTGGTATTTGGTTCCTCTGTTTTGTGTTTGGGTATTTTGGTATCTGGTTCCTGTATTTTGGTATTTGGTTCCTGTGTTTTGTATTTTGGTATTTGGTTCCTGTATTTTGTATTTTGGTATTTTGGTATTTGGTTCCTGTGTTTTGTATTTTGGTATTTGGTTCCTGTGTTTTATATTTTGGTATTTTGGTATTTGGTTCCTGTGTTTTGTGTTTTGGTATTTTGACTTTTGCCCTTTTTGCCTTTGCCCATTGGACTCTGGTTGCCAGGTTATGCTTGTTTTTGTGTCTTTTGTCATTTCTGGATTTGACCTTTGCCTGGTCACTGACCACTGACCACGTTTTTGGATCACGATTCTAACATTAAGACCTCCCTTTGTCTTTTTATCCACGAGCGTCTGAGTTTATTCTGCCACGTTACCGTCACGATGTTAGATTTTGCCACATCGCCCACCTTTAGTTTCTCCACAGGGTCAGAATAATGACTGCATGCTTTACTATATCACCCTCATCCATCCATAGGATGGATGGATGGATGGATGGACGGATGGATGGATGGATGGATGGACGGATGGATGGACGGATGGATGGACGGATGGATGGACGGATGGATGGACGGATGCTTTACTATATCACCCGCAAACATTCACGACTTTATTCTTACAGGCTGGCATCAATCAGGGCTTGCAGACCTTAACAGAGCCCAGACTTTTGATCTGGAAAATGATTTCTTCTCCTTTATTTACCTTATTTCTACCCTCGCTACTGCTTCTTTATTTCCTGATTCACTTATTTTCTTGGCAAATTGGCGTCATGGTTTGATTAGCTCCCTCTTGAGGAGGTGTGAGGTACTGATGCTCTGATAAATTTGTTTTTTTACTTTAATACAAACCCGTTTCAGCAGTGCGTTGGGAGAGAAAGTGTTGTAAAAAGTGTCTGTATCCATTTTCAAATGAATGTTTTTACCATTTTATTCCTCCATCTTCATTCTGCAGGTGAATTACTCCATCAGCTCTGCTATGGTTGTGGGCATCTTTGTTGCCTTTGACAAAAAATGCTACACATCCCCGACTAACCTACCAGCTCTGGTGGCTCTGCTCTGTTTATACGGGTGAGTCAGTGATGGATATTTTTACCCATTTGAATCGAATAAGAAAAATCTGGCTGCGTTATTTGTGGTTATTTGTGGTTATTTGGGGTTATTTGTGTGTTTCGTAGGTGGTCCGTCACCCCTATGATGTACCCCATGTCCTACATCTTCAGCATCCCCAGCACTGCATACGTCTCCCTGTCCTGCATCAACCTGTTCATTGGCATCAACAGCAGTGCAATCACATTCATCCTGGAGCTCTTTGAGAACAACAGGGTAAGTCATTATGTAATGATGGCTCTCCTGACATGATTTTCCCATTTATCCGAAACACACAGCATCAAAGTCCAGAAAACCAGAAGAAGAGTCAGAAAACAGTCCAAAATGGTCAAAAACCAAGATACTTCACAAAACACGGCAGGAGTACCAGAGAGAGTCTGGAAGTCCAAGAGTCCAGATGAATGTCCGAATAAACCGTAAATCCGTAAATGTGGAGATACAAGACAGATGGCAATATTCGGCAGAGAGCTTGTGTTGATGTGCGTCCTGATAAAGGGAGATAGATGAGCTGCAGGTGAATGAAATCAAAATGTTACTAGATACAGTTCAGAACTCAGGTGAGGCTGACCTCTAGTGTCGAGGGCAGATATTACACCCAACACATTAATGCTTGTTTTATCTGCACATCATTTGTGAAACATTTGAGCTGCATTTACACTGTGGTGATGTGCTAGTGTGTGTTGCGCTGGTCTGAGTGGATCAGACACAGCAGTGCTGCTGGAGTATTTAAACACCTTAGTGTCACTGCTGGACTGAGAACAGTCCACCAACCGAAAATATCCAGCCAGCAGCGTCCTGTGGGCAGCGTCCTGTGGGCAGCGTCCTGTGACCACTGATGAAGGACTAGAGGATGACCAACACAAACTGTGCAGCAGCAGATGAGCTGTCGTCTCTGACTTTACATCTACAAGGTGGACCGACAAGGTAGGAGTGTCTAATAGAGTGGACAGTGAGTGGACACAGTGTTTAAAAACTCCAACAGCACTGCTGTGTCTGATCCACTCGCACCAGCACAACACACACTAACACACCACCACCACGTCAGTGTTACTGCAGTGCTGAGAATGATCCACCACCCAAATAGCACCTGCTCTGTGAGGGTCCATGGGGGTCCTGACCTCTGAAGAACAGGGTAACAGAGTATCAGAGAAACAGATGGACTACAGTCTGTAACTGTAGAACTACAGAGTGCAGCTATACAGTAAGTGGAGCTGATAAGGTGGACAGTGAGCAGAGAAACGAGGAGGTGGTCAGATTGTTTACCACATTACCAGCCTGAAGTGGAATAGTTTAAGAATTAGTGAAAGAATGGGTCGCTCTCAGGAGCTCAGTGAATTCCAGCGTGGTGCCGTGATCGGACGCCACCTGGGCAGCAAGTCCAGTCGTGAAATTTCCTCACTACTAAATATTCCACAGTCCACTGTCAGTGGGATTATAACAAAGTGGAAGCGATTGGGAACGACAGCAGCTCAGCCACGAAGTGGTCGGCCACGTAAAATGACAGAGCGGTCAGCGGATGCTGAGGGGCATAGTGCGCAGAGGTCGCCGACTTTCTGCAGAGTCAATCACTACAGACCTCCAAACTTCATGTGGCCTTCAGATCAGCTCAAGAACAGCGTAGAGAGCTTCATGGAATGGGTTTCCATGGCCGAGCAGCTGCATCCAAGCCTTACATCACCAAGCACCAAGTGCAAAGCATGGAATGCAGTGGAGTAAAGCGCCGCCACTGGACTCTAGAGCAGTGGAGACGTGTTCTCTGGAGTGACCAATCACGCTTCTCCATCTGGAAATCCGATGGACGAGTCTGGGTTTGGCGGTTGCCAGGAGACGGTACTTGTCTGACTGCATTGTGCCGAGTGTAAAGTTTGGTGGAGGGGGGATCATGGTGTGGGGGTGTTTTTCAGGAGTTGGGCTCGGCCCCTTAGTTCCAGTGAAAGGAGCTCTTAAAGCTTCAGCACCAAGAGATTTTGGACAATTTCCTCCTCCCAACTTTGTGGGAACAGTTTGGGGACGGCCCCTTCCTGCTCCAACATGACTGCACACCAGTGCACAAAGCAGGTCCATAAAGACGTGGATGAGCCAGTTTGGTGTGGAAGAACTTGACTGGCCTGCACAGAGTCCTGACCTCAACCCCATAGAACACCTTTGGGATGAATTAGAGTGGAGACTGTGAGCCAGGCCTTCTCGTCCAACATCAGTGTCTGACCTCACAAATGTGCTTCTGGAAGAACGGTCAGAAATTCCCATAAACACTCCTAACCCTTGTGGAAAGCCTTCCCAGAAGAGCTAAAGCTGTTATAGCTGCAAAGGGTGGACCGACATCATATTAAACCCTATAGATTAAGAACGGGACGTCACTCAAGTTCATATGTGTGTGAAGCCAGACGACCGAATACTTTGGGGAATATAGTGCATCTTGATTACATATAAGACAATTTTACTTACCAAGTTTTTTTTTATTATTATTTTGCCGCTGCACATTGTTTCACACCGTTTCACTGAAGCATGTCGTTCTACCCAGAAACCATAGCCGAACACTGCACAGCGTTTTCAGATTGAATGTGAATTTGAGGTTTTTTCAGCAGTGCTCAACCTGCCGTTACAGCCAGTAAACAGCGCAGAATTATCGGAGCCTCTTCACCTTCGCTTTAATGATGATGCTGAGAGCTGCCTGTCTTTGTAACGAAGGCTCCCTCTGCTGCTTGTCTGCTGTTCGTGAGGCCTGCGGTTCACTAATGTGACGTTATTGATTAGGCTGTGCGCTTGTGCGTCATTTCAGGACACAGGATTACCTCAGTGACGGATTTGAGTCACACGAATGTGAACCATCGTCTTAGAGAGATCAGCTCTGAGCAACAAATGGCCCCCCACCCCAGCAGATTTGGTCAGAGGTCATGGACAGGCTATCCGAGATTTTGGGCCTTGTTATCAAATCAAGTCAAATTTATTTGTAGCGCTTTTTACAACTGATATCGTCACAAAGCCGCTTCACAGAATTCCTGAAAAGACAGAAAAGAGTTTTAACAGGAATGTAAAACCCCCAGGTGAGCAGGCCAGGGGCAACGGTGGCCAGGAGAACCTCCCTCAGAGCTGAGGAATTCCACGCGGAGGTGGAATTTCCCTGTTGTGGGACTAATAAGGGTCACTTAATTATTATAATTTATTATGATCTTATCTTGAGAAATGAGTATTTGAATATTTGGAAATACCAGTGATGGTTCCAAGCTTGTAAGATGCTTTTCGGCCCAGCTCTAAACATTCACACCACGAGCGTTTAAATCACATGTAAACGTTTACAGACGTTCATGAAAGCAGGCAGGACGTTTTTACACTGCATGTTTTATAGAGTTCATATTTTAATGCTAGCATCATGTGTTCTGCTTTTCCCGGTGTCTCTAGTCTCTCCTGATGTTTAACGAGGGATTGAAGAAGGTGCTGCTGATTTTTCCTCACTTCTGTCTGGGCCGAGGCCTCATCGACCTGGCCATGAACCAGGCCGTGACCGACGTCTACGCCCGGTTCGGTGAGTATATCGTGTGTCCCACAGATTCAGTGCTTTAACCCAGAGAAACGACGTCCAGTCAGACGTCCAGCTCAGACCTGTGAGACGACAGCAGGACTAAATCACAGAGGCTGGACTGGGTTTAGTCTGTTGGCCTCAGACCGACTCAGAGGCCCTGTTACAGTTCTTACCAAATCATCTAATTACCATTATTGATCGGTTATTTAAGCTGACTGCAGTCGTTAGATTTCAGCCATATGACCCACTGACTGCGTTCATCTGACTCAGTTCAGGCCAATTACACATTTACGTGCTCGCTGCAAGTAATCAGGCCCAAAATTACACGCGTGCGTACTTGACGGTTCTTAAGGGTTCTTTCGCAAACAAAATGGTTCTGTATAGTATATAGTGAACCCTATGCATGATTAAATGGTTCTTTGCATGGTGGAGTGTTCTTTAGATTGATGGAAAATGTGCTGTAGAGGGTTCTATATGAAACCTTTTTGACAGTGGTTTTATATAACGCCAGAAAGGGTTCTTCTATTGTTACAAGTTTGACATCAAAAGAATAGAAGAACCTTTTTGGTGCTATATAGAACTCTTGTCCAAAAGGTTCTAGATAAAACCATATACAGGACATTCTTCACCGCCCGGAGAAGCATTTTGCGATGCAAAGAACGCTTAAATCGTGCAAAGGGCTCTTTGTGTTCACGGTTGAAGAACCATCGTTTTTAAGAGTTTAGAGAACTGCTCAGTGTAGACGTTACCATGACAACCAGTATCACCCGAGTCCAGTCGGAGTGAGACGAGCAGCAGTGAGTTGGTCTCTCATCAAATGAAATGGTCTTAAATCCGGGTCGTATATCTAATAATCCCCGTGTTGAAATTGTCCGCTCATAATAAGATTGTTTATCTAATTTCTAGATACTTTTGACCTGTTTTGACTAAATAATTTTAAGTAAAATTCTCACTTTATTGGCAGATAATTTAGCTTATTTTAAGAAATGAGCTTGAAACCGGCACGTCTACCTGCCCATATAGTAATAAGATAAATTTACATTAAAAAATGACTCAAAACAGGTAAAAAGCATCTAGAAATAAGATGATCTTATCATTTTCATACAGCGGTCAGAAAATGAGATGTTAGATATTTAGACTAAATTTAAGATGCTTCCTCTGGTTAAGATGCCATTTTTTTGCAGTGTGTGTTTTTAATAGCTTTAAAATGACGTCAGGAAAATGTCCTTCACACGTCTTTATTAAAGAAGGAGGAGACGTGTGTGAGTGTGTGTGAGAGTGTGTGAGAGTGTGTGAGAGTGTGTGTGAGAGTGTGTGTGAGAGTGTGTGTGAGAGTGTGTGAGAGTGTGTGTGAGTGTGTGTGAGTGTGTGAGAGTGTGTGTGAGTGTGTGAGAGTGTGTGTGAGAGTGTGTGAGAGTGTGTGTGAGAGTGTGTGAGAGTGTGTGAGAGTGTGTGAGAGTGTGTGAGAGTGTGTGAGAGTGTGTGTGAGTGTGTGTGAGTGCAGTGTTGAGAGTTAGCTACAGGAAACACAGCTAGGAAGTAAATTGGCTAATCAGCCAGTCTGGACACTTTTTTGAATGGAAGCAAACAAACAAAATGAGACAATTAAATCTTTAATCACAATTATTCATATGACACTTCACAGCCTGCCGGCCCTAACGATCTGCTTCAGCTCACGGAGAAATAGCGTGGATGTTGACAGACTGTCTAGTTGGTGATCAACGGTGTCAAGGTTAGGATTAGGTTTAGATTTAGTTCAGTTTCCTGAGCTGAACTTTCGTTTTTTCCAGTCCTCTTTCCTTTTCGTCTTAATACCCACCTGAGCCAAGTATCGTGCCGGTCTCCAAAGGTGTGGCAAAGGGCTGCTGCTTTCCACAGCCTTAAGTAGAGGAGTCCACCGCTGTGCCAGATCGGGCCCTTACAAGACGGATGTGTGATTTAAGGAATTTTGGAGAACAACACCTTAGCAACGTTGCTGAGACAGGTCTTGTTCTCGACCACTTAAGTTCCAGATTAAGTTTTGGGTTTTGTATTGGGGTTGAGCTTAGTTAGGCTTAAGGTCAGGCTTAGCTTTACTGGCCTCTGATGTGGACTATCACAATAAAGCATATGAAAAAGTAAAGTAAATACAAAATAACAGTCTAATTAGACTGTAGAGAACCTGATGGTGGGATAGTGGAGTGTGCAGTGGTGTGAGGATTCACTTCTAAAGCTGATCATTGATAAAACACACAGATGGTCATCAACTTTAGGAGAGATGAAGGCTTTTTACAGCAATGGATGGCGTCACAGTTTAAAGGCTACAAGTTCCTTGGAGCAGTAACTGACTGATAAGTTGTGTTTTGATCAAAACACAAACAAGATCTTCAAGAATTGTCAATGTTTTTCATATTTTCCTTGAGAGACAACAACAAAGACTGAACTGAACTTCTTATTTCTGAAATATGACGATCTGCATTAATGCCTTTTCCCTTTTCTCCTTCTAAAGGGGAGGAATACGCTATGGACCCGTTCAGGTGGGACTTTGTGGGGAAGTACCTGGCCTGTATGGCTGTGGAGGGTTTTGTCTACTTCATCCTGAATCTCCTCATCCAGTACAGATTCTTCCTCAATCACTGGTGAGGGAAGCACCGGAAAACAACCCCTGTCATTTAATCAGACAGAGCATCCACCTTCGCGCTCAGCGCTCATTCACGGCGCCGTCATAGCGCTTTGTTGTGATGAATGTGGCTTGATTTTGTGCAGGTTGTCTGACTACAGCAGCGTTCCTGCTCATGATGAAGATGATGATGTAGCTCAGGAGAGGCAGCGGATTTACAGCGGAGGCAGCAAAAACGACATCTTGCACATACGAGACCTGTCAAAGGTGCACTGACCCACTACTGCACTGACCCACTACTGCACTGACCCACTACTGCGTCCTTGTGACGAGCATTATTTGTCATCTGCTTGACCACAGAGTCATTATCCTAGTTTGTTTTTCAGTGGATCGTCTCTTAATGTTTGATTAGACACCCTTTGCTCTGAGCTGTCCTTTCAGCTTTGAGGGGAAAAGAGTACCATTACCTTTCGTTTCCCTTGAAGCCGCTCTTCTTTCGTTTATTCATAGACGTACGTGGGCAGGAAGAGGCCAGCGGTGGACAGAGTCTGTGTGGGGGTTCCAGCTGGGGAGGTATCTGAGAAAACATCATTTGTTTCTTATAAAAGACGAATAGATCCTGTGTTTCTAGAGAGTTTTCCCTTCAAGCTCTGCTGCTGTGCATCACGTTTGGCCCTATAATTCTCGTAGTAAACTCAGTGCTAATCTAGATAAATTAGCTAAAGGTACAAGCAGGAAATTCTGAAGTGGCAGCCTGAGCACTGACCTGTCTGTAGCCCTGTATAGAGAGAAACAGATCACATTTAAAGATGAGTGTTTCATGTTTCCCACTTCTGTAAACAAAGTGATAAACATAAATATGATGACAGAAAAAACAAAATTTTTTTGAGATTTTAACACCAGCTGATTGATTTGTAGTGCTTTGGGCTCCTTGGTGTGAACGGAGCTGGAAAAACAACTACATTCAAAATGCTGACTGGAGATACAGACGTCACCTTCGGCGAGGCTTCGGTTGCTGGTTACAGGTATTCTAGCATGCAGAACTGTGAGTCTTTCCATACGTAGTCTTAATCCACAGCCTTAAACTGCCCTGAAAATAATCCAGGCAAGTGAATGAAAAGGGGTGTCTGATCGTTTCATTCATTAACGAGTGTCATTACTTTTGTGTACTGTGTCTTTATTAGTATTCTTACCAATATCCTGGATGTGCATCAGAACATGGGCTACTGTCCCCAGTTTGATGCTGTTGATGAGCTGCTGACAGGCCGAGAGCATCTCTACCTCTATGCTCGCCTCCGCGGAGTCCCCGAGAGAGAGATCAGCCGAGTGAGTGGACACAAGGCCACCCACTCAAAATGTTAGAACAAGGTCCCCCAGTCAAAAAGTTAGAAAGGGTCCCACAGACAAAAAGTTAGAAAAGGTCCTACAGTCAAAAAGTTAGAAAAGGTCCCGCAGTCAAAAAGTTAGAAAGGGTCCCACAGACAAAAAGTTAGAAAAGGTCCTACAGTCAAAAAGTTAGAAAAGTTCCCACAGTCAAAAAGTTAGAAAATGTCCTACAGACAAAAAGTTAGAAAAGGTCCCACAGACAAAAAGTTAGAAAAGGTCCCGCAGTCAAAAAGTTAGAAAGGGTCCCGCAGTCAAAAAGTTAGAAAGGGTCCCGCAGTCAAAAAGTTAGAAAAGGTCCCACAGACAAAAAGTTAGAAAATGTCCTACAGACAAAAAGTTAGAAAAGGTCCCACAGACAAAAAGTTAGAAAGGGTCCCGCAGTCAAAAAGTTAGAAAAGGTCCCACAGACAAAAAGTTAGAAAAGGTCCCGCAGACAAAAAGTTAGAAAAGGTCCCGCAGTCAAAAAGTTAGAAAAGGTCCCGCAGTCAAAAAGTTAGAAAGGGTCCCGCAGTCAAAAAGTTAGAAAGGGTCCCGCAGTCAAAAAGTTAGAAAAGGTCCCACAGACAAAAAGTTAGAAAATGTCCCGCAGTCAAGAAGTTAGAAAGGGTCCCGCAGTCAAGAAGTTAGAAAGGGTCCCGCGGTCAAAAAGTTAGAAAAGGTCCCACAGACAAAAAGTTAGAAAGGGTCCCACAGACAAAAAGTTAGAAAAGGTCCCACAGACAAAAAGTTAGAAAGGGTCCTACAGACAAAAAGTTAGAAAAGGTCCCGCAGTCAAAAAGTTAGAAAGGGTCCTACAGACAAAAAGTTAGAAAAGGTCCCACAGACAAAAAGTTAGAAAGGGTCCCACAGACAAAAAGTTAGAAAATGTCCCGCAGACAAAAAGTTAGAAAATGTCCCGCAGTCAAAAAGTTAGAAAATGTCCCGCAGACACACTTAAACTAACTCATCCCATTGTTTACTGGTCACTGCTGCTGAAAATTGCTGCACATATTTTGCACATTTTGCACATCTGTATACACACTGCCTCTGCACCAGCACACTGCAGTGTCTGATTTATTACTTATTTATTGTCTATTGATTTTTGTGTATATACTGTCTGCCATCCCACCTGCACATGTGCATTCACACCCCTGTCTTGATGTTTCTGCACCAGAGAAGCAGCCTGAAAACATTTTACTGTAAATGTAAAATAAAGTTGAATTGAATATTAAAATGAAAACAAACCGCCTCTTCTGTCCTGCAGGTGGCAGAGTGGGGCATTCAGAAGCTGGGCCTATCAGAATATGCTGGCCGGTGCGCTGGTACCTACAGCGGGGGCAACAAGAGGAAGCTATCCACAGCCATCGCCATGATTGGCTGCCCTCCTCTGGTCCTGCTGGTAAGACAAAAAGTTAGAAAAGGTCCTGCAGACAAAAAGTTAGAAAAGGTCCTGCAGACAAAAAATTAGGAAAAGTCCTGCAGACAGAAAGTTAGAAAAGTTAAGACAAAAAGTTAAGAAAGGTCCTGCAGACAAAAAGTTAGGAAAGGTCCTGCAGACATATTAGAAAAGACCCTCAGCCTCAACTAAGTCACATGTAGAACTGCTCTGCTAATGATTAGCATTCTTCTAATCTCAGCTTGCTGTTACAGGACGAGCCCACCACAGGCATGGACCCCCACTCTCGCCGCTTCCTGTGGAACGCTATTATGAGCATCATCCGGGATGGGAGGGCAGTAGTTCTGACCTCTCACAGGCAAGACAACCTCCACACAGACACTGCGCTGTGAAAATGGTGAAATGATCTCAGATCCAGTTGACACGTCTAATCTGTTCCGTTCTGAGATGGTTTTAGCTTATTTAGATTCTTTAACCTGTTTCTGGGCCTTTTTTTACTCGTTTTAAGTGATTTTATTAAGGCAGATGATTTTGCTTGTTTCAGGTATATTTATCACAACAAGCAAAAGGATCTTCTAATATAGCGAGATCATTTAATAAAACCACTAGAATTAGAATTAAGTTATTATAAGAAAATCGTATAAAAAGCTTGGAACAGCCGCACAGTGAGATGGTAGTTTCACGGTGATTTCTCTCGCCAAGACACTTCCTGCAGTGTACACAGTTTTAATAAGCATGAATAAACCCATCACTCATGACTGTGTTTACTGCTGGGATTATGATGTCTATAATAACACCGCGCTTTTGGGTGTGTACAGTATGGAGGAATGTGAGGCTCTCTGTACCCGACTGGCCATCATGGTCAATGGGACTTTCAAGTGTCTTGGCACCATTCAGCACCTCAAATACAAGTAAGTGCACGACTGTGTTCCACTGTTTTTCTGTATATTAGCGTCTTATTGTTTTAATGCTCGGTAAACCGGGATCTGGAGAAATCTGAAATCCAGTTTATACGTCTTTCTCACTCTGAGACTGCTGTGAGGACATTATAGGACCATTTAACTTATTTCTAGACATTTTTACTTGTGTTGAGTGATTTTGTGTGATGAAAGTGTTTTATTCCAGTGGCAGGTCATTTTACTGGTTTCAGGCTTGATTTCTCTAAATGAGCAAAATGATCTGCATTATTTCTCAAAGTAACCAAGTAAAATGATCTGCCAGTGGAATGAGACACTTTAACTGGAGAAAGTTGCTTAAAACAAGTAAAAATATCTATAAATAGGATAAATAATCTAATAGAATACTTAAATTAATCTAATAATGAGAAATATCAGATGTATTGACTGTATTTCAAATATTTTCACTTTCTAAGATGTCATTTTTTTGCAGTGTGAACAAGAAATTTATTCCCTTTTGAACGAGGACAAATAGATGAGCAGCGTTAGAGAGAAGAGCAGAGCTGAGTGTTTAACCTGAACTGAAAGCTGCTGTGTGTGTTTGTGTGTGGTCAGGTTTGGTGATGGCTGTGTGTGTTTGTGTGGTCAGGTTTGGTGATGGCTGTGTGTGTTTGTGTGTGGTCAGGTTTGGTGATGGCTGTGTGTGTTTGTGTGTGGTCAGGTTTGGTCATGGCTGTGTGTGTTTGTGTGTGGTCAGGTTTGGTCATGGCTGTGTGTGTTTGTGTGTGGTCAGGTTTGGTGATGGCTGTGTGTGTTTGTGTGTGGTCAGGTTTGGTCATGGCTGTGTGTGTTTGTGTGTGGTCAGGTTTGGTGATGGCTGTGTGTGTTTGTGTGTGGTCAGGTTTGGTGATGGCTGTGTGTGTTTGTGTGGTCAGGTTTGGTGATGGCTGTGTGTGTTTGTGTGGTCAGGTTTGGTCATGGCTGTGTGTGTTTGTTTGTGTGTGGTCAGGTTTGGTGATGCTTGTGTGTGTTTGTGTGGTCAGGTTTGGTGATGGCTGTGTGTGTTTGTGTGGTCAGGTTTGGTCATGGCTGTCTTTGTGTGGTCAGGTTTGGTCATGGCTGTCTTTATGTGTGGTCAGGTTTGGGGATGGTTACGTGGTGACGATGAAGATCCGAGCAGCCAAAGCAGGTGCATCTCCTGACTTGGGTCCAGCCGAGGCGTTCATGGTCAGCAGTTTCCCGGGCTGCATCCAGCGAGAGAAGCATTACAACACTCTGCAGTACGAGATCAGAGCCTCATCCCTCGCTCGCGTCTTCCAGCTGGTGGCGGCCAACAAGGACAAGCTGAACGTTGAGGACTACTCTGTGTCTCAGACAACGCTGGACCAGGTGACTGACCACTGACAGAGAAATGATGCACACTGTCCATCAAAAGTTAGCTGTTTATTTCTGTAAATCAGTGTTGAGCTCCTGTCTGTTTTCAGGAGCTCAACATATTAAATAGAAAGCTGTTTAGACTTTACCTACTTCAAAAACTGAGGGAACTGCTGACCCTGTCTGGCCCATGTCACCCCGTTTACTCACTACACTGACCACCTGGATCTGTTAGAGAGAGTTTAAAGCTCTGCTGCTTGTTTTTAAAGCTCTAAATGACCTAAAAGCTCCTGAATGTGAGTCTGTTTATGATCTCAGATCTGCAGATTCTGACCTTCAGACGCCTTCAGTTAAACACAGAAAACGTGGAGAGACTCTTCAGTTATTCTGCTTCTAAACTGTGGAGCTCAGGTCAGCTTTTATTAGACAGTCGAGTCGGAGAGTTTGACTGAAGCTCAGAGTTAAAGAGGAGGAGAGTTTGACTGAAGCTCAGAGTTTTCAGGTGTTTATTAAAACTCTGAGCTTCAGTCAAACTCTCCTCCTCTTTAACTCTGAGCTTCAGTCAAACTCTCCTCCTCTTTAACTCTGAGCTTCAGTCAAACTCTCCTCCTCTTTAACTCTGAGCTTCAGTCAAACTCTCCTCCTCTTTAACTCTGAGCTTCAGTAAAACTCTCCTCCTCTTTAACTCTGAGCTTCAGTAAAACTCTCCTCCTCTTTAACTCTGAGCTTCAGTAAAACTCTCCGTCTCTTTAACTCTGAGCTTCAGTAAAACTCTCCTCCTCTTTAACTCTGAGCTTCAGTAAAACTCTCCTCCTCTTTAACTCTGAGCTTCAGTAAAACTCTCCTCCTCTTTAACTCTGAGCTTCAGTAAAACTCTCCTCCTCTTTAACTCTGAGCTTCAGTAAAACTCTCCTCCTCTTTAACTCTGAGCTTCAGTAAAACTCTCCTCCTCTTTAACTCTGAGCTTCAGTAAAACTCTCCTCCTCTTTAACTCTGAGCTTCAGTAAAACTCTCCTCCTCTTTAACTCTGAGCTTCAGTAAAACTCTCCTCCTCTTTAACTCTGAGCTTCAGTAAAACTCTCCTCCTCTTTAACTCTGAGCTTCAGTAAAACTCTCCTCCTCTTTAACTCTGAGCTTCAGTAAAACTCTCCTCCTCTTTAACTCTGAGCTTCAGTAAAACTCTCCTCCTCTTTAACTCTGAGCTGCAGTCAAACTCTCCGTCTCTTTAACTCTGAGCTTCAGTAAAACTCTCCGTCTCTTTAACTCTGAGCTTCAGTCAAACTCTCCTCCTCTTTAACTCTGAGCTTCAGTCAAACTCTCCTCCTCTTTAACTCTGAGCTTCAGTAAAACTCTCCTCCTCTTTAACTCTGAGCTTCAGTAAAACTCTCCTCCTCTTTAACTCTGAGCTTCAGTCAAACTCTCCGTCTCTTTAACTCTGAGCTTCAGTAAAACTCTCCTCCTCTTTAACTCTGAGCTTCAGTCAAACTCTCCTCCTCTTTAACTCTGAGCTTCAGTAAAACTCTCCTCCTCTTTAACTCTGAGCTTCAGTCAAACTCTCCTCCTCTTTAACTCTGAGCTTCAGTAAAACTCTCCGTCTCTTTAACTCTGAGCTTCAGTAAAACTCTCCGTCTCTTTAACTCTGAGCTTCAGTAAAACTCTCCTCCTCTTTAACTCTGAGCTTCAGTAAAACTCTCCTCCTCTTTAACTCTGAGCTTCAGTAAAACTCTCCTCCTCTTTAACTCTGAGCTTCAGTAAAACTCTCCGCCTCTTTAACTCTGAGCTTCAGTCAAACTCTCCTCCTCTTTAACTCTGAGCTTCAGTAAAACTCTCCGTCTCTTTAACTCTGAGCTTCAGTAAAACTCTCCGTCTCTTTAACTCTGAGCTTCAGTAAAACTCTCCGTCTCTTTAACTCTGAGCTTCAGTAAAACTCTCCTCCTCTTTAACTCTGAGCTTCAGTAAAACTCTCCTCCTCTTTAACTCTGAGCTTCAGTAAAACTCTCCGTCTCTTTAACTCTGAGCTTCAGTAAAACTCTCCGTCTCTTTAACTCGGAGCTTCAGTAAAACTCTCCTCCTCTTTAACTCTGAGCTTCAGTAAAACTCTCCGTCTCTTTAACTCTGAGCTTCAGTAAAACTCTCCTCCTCTTTAACTCTGAGCTTCAGTAAAACTCTCCTCCTCTTTAACTCTGAGCTTCAGTCAAACTCTCCTCCTCTTTAACTCTGAGCTTCAGTAAAACTCTCCTCCTCTTTAACTCTGAGCTTCAGTAAAACTCTCCTCCTCTTTAACTCTGAGCTTCAGTAAAACTCTCCGTCTCTTTAACTCTGAGCTTCAGTAAAACTCTCCTCCTCTTTAACTCTGAGCTTCAGTAAAACTCTCCTCCTCTTTAACTCTGAGCTTCAGTCAAACTCTCCTCCTCTTTAACTCTGAGCTTCAGTCAAACTCTCCTCCTCTTTAACTCTGAGCTTCAGTAAAACTCTCCTCCTCTTTAACTCTGAGCTTCAGTCAAACTCTCCTCCTCTTTAACTCTGAGCTTCAGTAAAACTCTCCTCCTCTTTAACTCTGAGCTTCAGTAAAACTCTCCTCCTCTTTAACTCTGAGCTTCAGTCAAACTCTCCTCCTCTTTAACTCTGAGCTTCAGTCAAACTCTCCGTCTCTTTAACTCCGAGCTTCAGTAAAACTCTCCTCCTCTTTAACTCTGAGCTTCAGTAAAACTCTCCGTCTCTTTAACTCTGAGCTTCAGTAAAACTCTCCTCCTCTTTAACTCTGAGCTTCAGTCAAACTCTCCACCTCTTTAACTCTGAGCTTCAGTCAAACTCTCCTCCTCTTTAACTCTGAGCTTCAGTCAAACTCTCCTCCTCTTTAACTCTGAGCTTCAGTAAAACTCTCCTCCTCTTTAACTCTGAGCTTCAGTAAAACTCTCCGTCTCTTTAACTCTGAGCTTCAGTAAAACTCTCCTCCTCTTTAACTCTGAGCTTCAGTCAAACTCTCCTCCTCTTTAACTCTGAGCTTCAGTCAAACTCTCCTCCTCTTTAACTCTGAGCTTCAGTCAAACTCTCCTCCTCTTTAACTCTGAGCTTCAGTCAAACTCTCCTCCTCTTTAACTCTGAGCTTCAGTCAAACTCTCCTCCTCTTTAACTCTGAGCTTCAGTCAAACTCTCCTCCTCTTTAACTCTGAGCTTCAGTAAAACTCTCCTCCTCTTTAACTCTGAGCTTCAGTCAAACTCTCCTCCTCTTTAACTCTGAGCTTCAGTCAAACTCTCCTCCTCTTTAACTCTGAGCTTCAGTCAAACTCTCCTCCTCTTTAACTCTGAGCTTCAGTCAAACTCTCCTCCTCTTTAACTCTGAGCTTCAGTAAAACTCTCCTCCTCTTTAACTCTGAGCTTCAGTAAAACTCTCCTCCTCTTTAACTCTGAGCTTCAGTAAAACTCTCCTCCTCTTTAACTCTGAGCTTCAGTAAAACTCTCCTCCTCTTTAACTCTGAGCTTCAGTCAAACTCTCCTCCTCTTTAACTCTGAGCTTCAGTCAAACTCTCCTCCTCTTTAACTCTGAGCTTCAGTCAAACTCTCCTCCTCTTTAACTCTGAGCTTCAGTAAAACTCTCCGTCTCTTTAACTCTGAGCTTCACTAAAACTCTCCGTCTCTTTAACTCTGAGCTTCAGTAAAACTCTCCGTCTCTTTAACTCTGAGCTTCAGTCAAACTCTCCTCCTCTTTAACTCTGAGCTTCAGTCAAACTCTCCTCCTCTTTAACTCTGAGCTTCAGTAAAACTCTCCGTCTCTTTAACTCTGAGCTTCAGTAAAACTCTCCTCCTCTTTAACTCTGAGCTTCAGTAAAACTCTCCTCCTCTTTAACTCTGAGCTTCAGTAAAACTCTCCTCCTCTTTAACTCTGAGCTTCAGTAAAACTCTCCTCCTCTTTAACTCTGAGCTTCAGTAAAACTCTCCTCCTCTTTAACTCTGAGCTTCAGTAAAACTCTCCTCCTCTTTAACTCTGAGCTTCAGTAAAACTCTCCACCTCTTTAACTCTGAGCTTCAGTAAAACTCTCCACCTCTTTAACTCTGAGCTTCAGTCAAACTCTCCTCCTCTTTAACTCTGAGCTTCAGTCAAACTCTCCTCCTCTTTAACTCTGAGCTTCAGTCAAACTCTCCTCCTCTTTAACTCTGAGCTTCAGTCAAACTCTCCTCCTCTTTAACTCTGAGCTTCAGTCAAACTCTCCTCCTCTTTAACTCTGAGCTTCAGTCAAACTCTCCTCCTCTTTAACTCTGAGCTTCAGTCAAACTCTCCTCCTCTTTAACTCTGAGCTTCAGTCAAACTCTCCTCCTCTTTAACTCTGAGCTTCAGTCAAACTCTCCTCCTCTTTAACTCTGAGCTTCAGTCAAACTCTCCTCCTCTTTAACTCTGAGCTTCAGTCAAACTCTCCGCCTCTTTAACTCTGAGCTTCAGTAAAACTCTCCTCCTCTTTAACTCTGAGCTTCAGTCAAACTCTCCTCCTCTTTAACTCTGAGCTTCAGTCAAACTCTCCGTCTCTTTAACTCTGAGCTTCAGTCAAACTCTCCTCCTCTTTAACTCTGAGCTTCAGTCAAACTCTCCTCCTCTTTAACTCTGAGCTTCAGTCAAACTCTCCTCCTCTTTAACTCTGAGCTTCAGTCAAACTCTCCTCCTCTTTAACTCTGAGCTTCAGTCAAACTCTCCTCCTCTTTAACTCTGAGCTTCAGTCAAACTCTCCTCCTCTTTAACTCTGAGCTTCAGTCAAACTCTCCTCCTCTTTAACTCTGAGCTTCAGTCAAACTCTCCTCCTCTTTAACTCTGAGCTTCAGTCAAACTCTCCTCCTCTTTAACTCTGAGCTTCAGTCAAACTCTCCTCCTCTTTAACTCTGAGCTTCAGTCAAACTCTCCTCCTCTTTAACTCTGAGCTTCAGTCAAACTCTCCTCCTCTTTAACTCTGAGCTTCAGTCAAACTCTCCTCCTCTTTAACTCTGAGCTTCAGTCAAACTCTCCTCCTCTTTAACTCTGAGCTTCAGTCAAACTCTCCTCCTCTTTAACTCTGAGCTTCAGTCAAACTCTCCTCCTCTTTAACTCTGAGCTTCAGTCAAACTCTCCTCCTCTTTAACTCTGAGCTTCAGTCAAACTCTCCGTCTCTTTAACTCTGAGCTTCAGTCAAACTCTCCTCCTCTTTAACTCTGAGCTTCAGTCAAACTCTCCTCCTCTTTAACTCTGAGCTTCAGTCAAACTCTCCTCCTCTTTAACTCTGAGCTTCAGTCAAACTCTCCTCCTCTTTAACTCTGAGCTTCAGTCAAACTCTCCTCCTCTTTAACTCTGAGCTTCAGTAAAACTCTCCTCCTCTTTAACTCTGAGCTTCAGTCAAACTCTCCTCCTCTTTAACTCTGAGCTTCAGTCAAACTCTCCTCCTCTTTAACTCTGAGCTTCAGTAAAACTCTCCTCCTCTTTAACTCTGAGCTTCAGTCAAACTCTCCTCCTCTTTAACTCTGAGCTTCAGTCAAACTCTCCTCCTCTTTAACTCTGAGCTTCAGTCAAACTCTCCGTCTCTTTAACTCTGAGCTTCAGTCAAACTCTCCTCCTCTTTAACTCTGAGCTTCAGTAAAACTCTCCTCCTCTTTAACTCTGAGCTTCAGTAAAACTCTCCTCCTCTTTAACTCTGAGCTTCAGTAAAACTCTCCTCCTCTTTAACTCTGAGCTTCAGTAAAACTCTCCTCCTCTTTAACTCTGAGCTTCAGTAAAACTCTCCTCCTCTTTAACTCTGAGCTTCAGTAAAACTCTCCTCCTCTTTAACTCTGAGCTTCAGTAGATTTTAGCTCTGTATGAGGGCGGGGCAGGCTAGGAGTGCTGGACAGACAGCTGTCAATCAAGCTGCTCATTAGCCATGCCCACACAGTTCTGCGATGGGGCTGATCAGCAGATTTGAAGTGGTGTTTTATCATATTTATATCATATTTTTCATGCAGTCTTTGCTGGATGTTTAGTGTAACACTCAGTTCAGTATCATTCAGTGGTGGTTGGTGTAGTGAATAACACCTCTGCCTTCAGTGCTGTAGACTGGGCTTCAAACCTACACTATACCAATAAGAGTCCTTGGGCAAGACTCCCAACGCCACCTTGGCCTCCTGTAAGTCGCTCTGGATAAGAGCATCCGCCAAATGCCGTAAACGAATCATACAAACTCCGGTCTAACACTGTCCACTCATCCCAGAGAGGATCAAAATAGTGCTGTGAATGATGTTAAATCCTAGGATGTGTTTGGGACAATCATACAAAGAAATGATGCTCATAAAATTATTTTCTCATACAATCACAAGCATGTCAGCCATAAACACAATAATTTTATCAGATCAGGTTTTTAAGACACTCGGAATCATAAACTGGGACAAAAATTGGAAACAGATGCATGATAGATTGATTGATGATGAACGTGTGCTAGAAACAGGTGATCACAGGAAACAAAAGGCAGTAAATGATGAAGAAAGAAGTAGTATAAAGTTTATATTAATTTTAATAACTTATATTGTCTTTTGATTCATGAACAGTTTCAGCTGAGAAATAAACGTAACAGCGAAGCAGTTTAATATTCAGATGGTGAATAGATGTTTATGCCAATATTTACATTTATTTCTCACTATAACAGAAACATAATCAGCAGATTAATCAAACCAGTCAATAGAATAAACGACACAGAAGGTGTTGAAGCTCTTTACAGCCAAAAATTTGGCACAGAACAGCTTTATTATAAATACACCGCAGAAAATATATTCAGTAAAAATCCTAAATTTAGTCAGTATGTCTAATATGTCTCACTATGAGACTGTTGATAGCACAGTATGATCGTTTAGCTCATTTCTAGACATTTTGAGTGATTTTATGTGATGAAAGTGTTTTATTACAGTGGCAGATCATTTTACTGGTTTCAAGGTGTGTGTGGGTGAAGGGTGGGTGAAGGGTGGGTGAAGGGTGGGTGAAGGGTGGGTGATGTGTAAGTGTGTGTGGGGATGTGTAGTGATGTATGGGTGATGTGTGTGTGTGTGTGTGTGGGGGGTGTGTGTGTGGGGGATGTGTGTGTGTGTGTGTGTGTGATGTGTAAGTGTGTGTGTGGGTGATGTGTAAGTGAGTGTGTGTGGGTGATGTGTAAGTGAGTGTGTGTGGGTGATGTGTAAGTGTGTGTGTGGGTGATGTGTAAGTGAGTGTGTGTGGGTGATGTGTAAGTGAGTGTGTGTGGGTGATGTGTAAGTGTGTGTGTGTGTGTGTGTGGGGGATGTGTAAGTGAGTGTGTGTGTGTGTGTGTGTGTGTGTGTGTGTGTGTGTGTGTGTGTGTGTGTGTGCGGATGTGTGGGTGATGGGTGGTGATGTGTGTGTGTGTGGGTGATGTGTGTGTGGGTGATGTGTGCGGATGTGTGGGTGATGTGTAAGTGAGTGTGTGGGTGATGTGTAAGTGTGTGTGTGTGTGGGGGATGTGTAAGTGAGTGTGTGTGTGTGTGTGTGCGGATGTGTGGGTGATGTGTGTGTGGGTGATGTGTGCGGATGTGTGGGTGATGTGTGTGTGGGTGATGTGTAAGTGTGTGTGGGTGATGTGTGCGGATGTGTGGGTGATGTGTAAGTGAGTGTGTGGGTGATGTGTAAGTGTGTGTGTGTGTGGGGGATGTGTAAGTGAGTGTGTGTGTGTGTGCGGATGTGTGGGTGATGTGTGTGTGGGTGATGTGTAAGTGTGTGTGGGTGATGTGTGCGGATGTGTGGGTGATGGGTGGTGATGTGTGTGTGTGTGGGTGATGTGTGTGTGGGTGATGTGTGTGTGGGTGATGTATGCGGATGTGTGGGTGATGTGTAAGTGAGTGTGTGGGTGATGTGTAAGTGTGTGTGTGTGTGGGGGATGTGTAAGTGAGTGTGGGGATGTGTAAGTGTGTGTGTGTGTGGGGGATGTGTAAGTGTGTGTGTGTGTGTGTGCGGATGTGTGGGTGATGTGTGTGTGGGTGATGTGTAAGTGTGTGTGGGTGATGTGTGCGGATGTGTGGGTGATGTGTAAGTGAGTGTGTGGGTGATGTGTAAGTGTGTGTGTGTGTGGGGGATGTGTAAGTGAGTGTGGGGATGTGTAAGTGTGTGTGTGTGTGGGTGATGTGTAAGTGTGTGTGTGTGTGGGGGATGTGTAAGTGAGTGTGGGGATGTGTAAGTGAGTGTGGGGATGTGTAAGTGTGTGTGTGTGTGGGGGATGTGTAAGTGTGTGTGTGTGTGCGGATGTGTGGGTGAGTTATTTTACTCTTCCCTTTGCAATCTGACCGTCTTCCTCCTTTATGGGCAGGTGTTTGTGAACTTTGCCAAGCAGCAGTCAGGTGAGGACGATGATGTGGTTCTTCATCCCAGGGCAGCTGGAGCGCGCAGGGAGATGAAGATCTCTCCACTCACAGCCACTTCCAAATCCGCCAGATAACAGCAGCGTCAGAGCCTCGGAGCAGAACCTCAAATATCAGAACATACTGACCACGGACACTGAATACACTGACCTGAACAGCGTCTGGTCAGGATGTTCTGACATTTAGTGGCTGTTTTATTTCCGTTACTGAACTCACAAACGCCCCGTCGTCGTTTCTACTTCTGGGAGTTTTTATGTTTAACTGTAATAATCCTGTATTAAGGACTGAATCAGAAGTATTTGGACTGCAGTGTAGGACTCCCTGTACCGTCACACCGTTTACATGTTTGCACATTATGTAAATATAATTTTTCTGCGCTTTTTCCACAATTTAAGATCTTTCATAAGACAGCGTAGCTGTAGACACAAGAAGCCGTGCCTGTTTTTTTGCCACTGCATGCAGACTTGCTGGAACTTTCTATGGACTCAAAATCTATTTTTCTGGTTTGCAGCTCTGAACCACCTTCATAGCGTAATGTTTTACTGTTAACGTCATTAACGTATTAAATTAATCGTAAATTATTAAATGTTTCTTGGTCTGTTTTGGGGAAGCTGGGACTGGAAGGTTGGATTTTTAGGGTGTGTCTCAAAGAGCTCATAGTTCAGTAGTCAGGGTTCTACAGTGTCTCGCTGTCAAAATGAGTCCAGTGCACTGGAACGTTCCCTCAATGCCCTGTAAAGAACAGTGAGCAGTGACTGTCCACTTTGCTCCCAGACCGGTAACAGCACCACGCCTGCAGCTCAGCTTTCGGAAGGTTTATGTCAGGGTCCAAGGTCGGGCCCCAGGGCCAAATGTGGCCTGTGTAGTGGTTTTAATTGGGAAGCTGTTCCTTTCACTTCACAGTGGCAGCAGTGCTGTAATCTTAGTTTACAATTAAGCTTCAAATGAATTTACACATTTAATCCTGTGTAAACGCCAGTGCAGTGCGGTCATATAGTGAGTACCCCTATATAACTGAGAAGGGGCAGACAGCTATAGGTCAGCCCCCGTAGTGAAAACCATGAATCTGATTGGCCACTTTCCTCTGATTATGCTAATAGACTGACATTCCAAAAGGCTTCAAAATATCATCAGAAGGGGCAAGCGGGCACGCACGAGGCAAGCCACTGAAGCCATTCTAGTGGACGAACCAAGAGGACGCGAAGCAGCGTTTTGAATATGTTGACGTTTTTGGTTTTACTTGATTCCTGAAATATCTATTTATATTCATTTTCCCATCCACCCTCTTGTTACCCCATCTCTGAAGGGTTAGAAGGGTCTGACTGCAGCTGACAGTCGCGAGTTTCAAATCCATCCGTCTTCCAGTCGGACGAGGTGGAGAAGTTGGAACATCGCCACAGCTGAAATGTGAAAAGAGCGATAAGAAATAAGGATTTTCTGTTTGAGGAGAACAAACTGAGTTTTTGATCATCTAAAATGTTCCAGAGCCGATCCGCTCTGTCCTGTGAACGTTCTTCTCTGGACTGTCACGGGATCTTTAGATAATATCGCGGTGTGTGAGCTGAAGCCACTGCGCACTGAATCAACGTCGTTAGACTGGCAGCCTCTTTAAAACCTTAAAAACCAGCATGCTTTGCCAGTGTGGTGTGTTTCCATGAACAGACTGAGTGCAGATCAAAACAAGTCAGAACAAAAGGAGCAGGTTCTCCTGCAGGTCTCTGGTCTTCAGCTTGATTTGAAAAGCTCTACAAACCGACGGGCAGTCAGGCTGATCCGGTGCACGCTGCTGCTTTCCATTGTTCTAATCATATTGCCTGCGCTGTCGAGTCCGGTCAAGTGAAATGATCTTAAATTTAGTCAACATATCTCATATTTCCCGTTTTGAGATGGTTGTGCACTGATTATAAGATTATCTACCGTATTTCTAGACACTTTACTTGTTTTTTGGAGATTTTTGGTGATGGTTCGGTGCAGCTTTCGGTGTAGGGTTCAGCACAGCGTTGAGGGCAGGGTTTGGCACAGGGTTGGCACCTGGGGTCTTAACTGACAACTGAATTGGCTCCTGCACTCACTCTAGTAATATTAATGTAGTGCTGTTTAATGTAATTTACGACATGGTCTGTCAGAGTTGGGTGTGAAGTTGCCAGCTACCACATTGAGCTCTCAGCAGCTCTTTACAGCTGCATTGTCCGTTTTCTTCAGAGCACAAGGGCACGTCCTGAACAATCAAACATTTTGTATGATTAACTGTTACTTTGCATGTTTAAATGGGTCTGACTGATGGAGAACGTGCTGTTGATGGTTTTATATGGAACCTTTTCGAAAATGGTTCCACACAGCACCCAAAAGGGTTTTTCTATTATTGTGGTGCCAAGCTTGTAATAATAGAAGAACCCTTTTCAAAAAGATTCTATATAAGCCATTTATTACAAAGGAGCCCTTGAAGCTCCATCGTTTAAAAGAACATACATCACGACCTGCACATGCACTCGTTTACGCATGTGTGGAGTCCGTCCTGTGTCTTTACACACCCACACACAGATGAACACACACTCACTCACACCCACACACAGATGAACACACACTCACTCACACCCACACACAGATGAACACACACTCACTCACACCCACGCACAGATGAACACACACTCACTCACACCCACGCACAGATGAACACACACTCACTCACACCCACGCACAGATGAACACACACTCACTCACACCCACGCACAGAGGAACACACACTCACTCACACCCACGCACAGATGAACACACACTCACTCACACCCACACACAGATGAACACACACTCACTCACACCCACGCACAGAGGAACACACACTCACTCACACCCACACACAGATGAACACACACTCACTCACACCCACGCACAGATGAACACACACTCACTCACACCCACGCACAGAGGAACACACACTCACTCACACCCACGCACAGAGGAACACACACTCACTCACACCCACGCACAGAGGAACACACACTCACTCACACCCACACACAGAGGAACACACACTCACTCACACCCACACACAGAGGAACACACACTCACTCACACCCACGCACAGATGAACACACACTCACTCACACCCACGCACAGAGGAACACACACTCACTCACACCCACGCACAGATGAACACACACTCACTCACACCCACGCACAGAGGAACACACACTCACTCACACCCACGCACAGAGGAACACACACTCACTCACACCCACGCACAGATGAACACACACTCACTCACACTCACACACAGAGGAACACACACTCACTCACACCCACGCACAGAGGAACACACACTCACTCACACCCACGCACAGAGGAACACACACTCACTCACACCCACGCACAGATGAACACACACTCACTCACACCCACGCACAGAGGAACACACACTCACTCACACCCACGCACAGATGAACACACACTCACTCACACCCACGCACAGATGAACACACACTCACTCACACCCACGCACAGATGAACACACACTCACTCACACCCACGCACAGAGGAACACACACTCACTCACACCCACGCACAGATGAACACACACTCACTCACACCCACGCACAGATGAACACACACTCACTCACACCCACGCACAGATGAACACACACTCACTCACACTCACACACAGATGAACACACACTCACTCACACCCACACACAGAGGAACACACACTCACTCACACCCACACACAGAGGAACACACACTCACTCACACCCACACACAGAGGAACACACACTCACTCACACCCACACACAGAGGAACACACACTCACTCACACCCACACACAGAGGAACACACACTCACTCACACCCACACACAGAGGAACACACACTCACTCACACCCACACACAGATGAACACACACTCACTCACACCCACACACAGATGAACACACACTCACTCACACCCACACACAGATGAACACACACTCACTCACACCCACACACAGAGGAACACACACTCACTCACACCCACACACAGAGGAACACACACTCACTCACACCCACACACAGAGGAACACACACTCACTCACACCCACGCACAGAGGAACACACACTCACTCACACCCACGCACAGAGGAACACACACTCACTCACACCCACGCACAGAGGAACACACACTCACTCACACCCACGCACAGATGAACACACACTCACTCACACCCACGCACAGATGAACACACACTCACTCACACCCACGCACAGAGGAACACACACTCACTCACACCCACGCACAGAGGAACACACACTCACTCACACCCACGCACAGAGGAACACACACTCACTCACACCCACGCACAGATGAACACACACTCACTCACACCCACGCACAGATGAACACACACTCACTCACACCCACGCACAGAGGAACACACACTCACTCACACCCACGCACAGATGAACACACACTCACTCACACCCACGCACAGATGAACACACACTCACTCACACCCACACACAGATGAACACACACTCACTCACACCCACACACAGAGGAACACACACTCACTCACACCCACGCACAGATGAACACACACTCACTCACACCCACGCACAGATGAACACACACTCACTCACACCCACGCACAGATGAACACACACTCACTCACACCCACGCACAGATGAACACACACTCACTCACACCCACGCACAGATGAACACACACTCACTCACACCCACGCACAGATGAACACACACTCACTCACACCCACGCACAGAGGAACACACACTCACTCACACCCACGCACAAATAAGCAAAAGATCATTTGACTTTAACTGAGTAAAATCTTAGATATTTATGTTGTTAGATGGTGTTTTGTTCTAAATCTATATTGGCTTTGAATGGGACGGTTTACGGATGAGGTGATGAGGTGGTGACTAGTCAAGCCGTGGTGAACGAGGGCTGAAAGTAGGGCTGGGATTTTTCGGTTGGATTTTTTCAGAGAAACTACTATTCCAGCTTTTAGAGATGTGCTGCATTCAATCCATGGCTGATGGACCATTAACCCCTTAAAATCTCAGGCTTATTTTACACTAAGGCTTATTGTTCAGTAACTACAGGGACTTCAGTGCAAACCGGCTGAGCTCTCCTTAGATTGGGCCCGTCGGTGGACCCTGGCCGTTTAAGGGGCTACGCTCTGTCATCAAGCCATCAAGTCACTACCGTGAGTAGAAAATCTAACTCATGCTCTGTAGTAAGGCCACGGCAGGCGGTGACTGATCTGCTGCTTTATGACGAACAAGCCTAAAGTTTAAAACAATTCATGAAAAAATACATAGCTGTGGAGCCCCCTGGTGGCTCAGGGGCCCTTAGCGACTGCTCATATCACAGCAAGAGACAGACCAGTAGACAAGCCTCCTGTTGACTCTCCTGTAATGAAAACCCTTTGCTCACATACAGAACTCCACCAAACCAGCATCTTCTTCTTTCAGAGAGGCTTTCTCTGCACTCGGTGCCTAAAATCCCTGGCCGTAAACACGTTTTCCCAATCTTGGATCATCCCCTTAACCTCTAATCACATTTTCCCACACCTAAGGGATCAGCGGTCACTCAAGGTCACTTCTCTATTGGAACCTTTGCTTATGGGAGTCAGTCAACCCCTTTTCAGAGTCCACAGTCGTAAGACATCCTGGTGCTTCTCGCGTCTACAGGAAGAGAGGAACGATGGCGCTTCTGAGCTCAGGATAGTCCTTTAACTCCTCCAGGTAGGTTCTGTGCTTTCGTCGAGCCCAGATGGTCATCTGTGCAAAGCCTACGAACGTAAACAGCACAACTGTGGGCAGAAAAGAGGAGCTGTGTTTAGGCATCGGCCAGCAGACACACAGCGACATGACTGATTAAAGAGTACACTCTGTAATAAAGAGGGTTCTTTAGCAAAGACAATGGTTCTACATAGAAATATGAACACTCAAAGAACCCTTTGCCTGATTAAAGAGTTCTCTGCATGGTGAAATGGTTCTACAGGTCGATTTAGAACGTGTTGTTTATGCTTCTACACAGCGCCAAAAAGGGTTCTGCTATTGTTATGATGAAACAATGCAAAAACCCTTTTTGGTGCTATAAAGAACTTTTGGTAACACTTTCTATGAATGTCACGTTTGTAAGCATCTATAGTTTATTTATAACATGTTACAATGCATTCACAAGGCATTATAAACATGGTTATAAGTATTTATAAAAATGAATTACATGGCATTACATTTTATAGCCATGTTTATTATACATGACAGGAATTATTAATATAATGCATTATAAATAGTGTGAATAACATTTTATACTGTCAATGCCAAAGAAGTCAGTCCCAGCTTGGAGAGCGTACAGTAAAGACTAATATAAAGTTTATTTACTGAAATTTCCAGTGTTTTATTTCTCAGATCTGGCACTGCTAGAGCTGCAGTGTTAAGTCAGTGCCAGGCTAACGGTGGTGCACATCAACGGTGGTGCACATCAACGGTGGTGCACATTAACGGTGGTGCACATTAACGGTGGTGCACATTAACGGTGGTGCACATTAACAGTGGTGAACATTAACAGTGGTGCACATTAACAGTGGTGAACATTAACAGTGGTGCACAATAACAGTGGTGAACATTAACGGTGGTGCACATTAACAGTGGTGAACATTAACAGTGGTGCACATTAACGGTGGTGAACATTAATGGTGGTGCACATTAACGGTGGTGAACATTGACAGTGGTGAACATTGACAGTGGTGAACATTAACAGTGGTGCACATTAACAGTGGTGCACATTAACAGTGGTGCACATTAACAGTGGTGAACATTAACAGTGGTGAACATTGACTTTCCCACATTGGGTGAAACTCTGATGTTGCTCTAGTTTAAACTCTGACATTTGAAGCCTGTAATGAGCTTATTGTGTTTTAGTGTTTCAGTAAATCCTTCAGTAAATTCTTCAACTTGAAGCCTCAGTCTGAACCCTGGAGGAGGCTTTAGTCCAGTACGCTACACTTTACTCAGAGCGGACTAATACAGCTTATGAGCTCTTATAATTAGTTATGAACAGTTCTTATAATGCATCATGTCAACAATTCATATTAAGCATGGCAATAATGTATAATGCTTTTGTAGAACTATTTATAGCAATGGTTATGATGCCTTATGAATGCATTATAACGTTATTAATGTGTTTATAGATGCTTACAAACGTGATATTCATAGAAAGTGTTACTGAACTTTTTCAAAAAGGTTCTAGATAAGACCATAAACATCACATTCTCCATCAATCTGAAGAACTGTTTAATCATGAAAAGGGCTCTTTGAGTGTTCATGGCTCTATATAGAGCCATCTTCTTTGCTAAAGAACCCTTGGAGAACCATTTTTCTAGCATGTAGCAGAACAAGGAGTGGAAGATGGAAGCTTATAAACCTGGAACACACTGCGTCATCACCGCGAAGCTGAGCCAGGCGCCAACCTGAAACCAAATACCACATTTTTAAATTTAAAAGGTGACATAAAATAGTAGTTTTTACATTGATGTGTTACAGAAATTCATTTCCAGTCACTGATCTGGTGTCCTGGAGGGCCACAGCTCCACTGATGCCATGTCCACACAGTAATATCGTTCTCAGGTGTGGTACCTGGCACAGTGAGTACGCCCTCAATCTACAGGGTTAAATTAGTGGGCCACTAGGACTCGACTCTGCATTCTGACTCAAAGACCTGAAGGAACGAGTCACTTCCACACTGATTTAAAGTGACAGACCTCGTATGTGTAGTTCGGGCAGGAGACGAAGAAGAAGAGCCAGGTGAAGGGATTTTTAGTCGGGTACGGGATCTGTCTGGGCCTGGCCCCTGTCCACAGGAGAGAAACGAGAGCACGTTAAGGGATGGAAATATCCTCGCCGCAGCCCAGCTGGACACTGTCCAGAAGTGTGAGGGATAATGAGGAGCTGATTCAGAGCCAGATGAAGTGATTCAGTAGACATGCAGCATCTTAGTTTCTGCCACATGAGCACAGTTGGCGTACGGTCAGGATTAAAGGCCCAACATCCCAACATCATCTTCAGACCTGGAGACCTGCAATTTTGACGCCTGCAGTTTCAAGGAAGGGGTTTTTGGTTTGCGCCCCCTGGTGGTTAGTTACCAAATCACTTGCTCATCACCTGTGGATGTTTCTGAATTTGAACTAACCCTTGTTGGAAACCGTGGTTTCACTGATGGCACAAATCAGATGCGTTCCTGCTCAGAATAACACAAACCCTGGTGAGAATTTGCCTGTGTGCTTATTTTTTACCTAATCCCTGTGTCTGTGCAGTTAACTAGTGAGTATAACCGTGTTTGGTCTTGATTACCATCCATTTGTAGTGAAAGTACCACCATTATTCCACCTCTAGGAACAGAAAAAAGAGTGTGCCTTTCCACAGTGGTGGAGATAAAGTGTGTAGTGTGCTGCTTAATTCTCAATTCCTATTGGTATTCGCCATGTTGCCTCACTCCTAATTTGCATAAAGTTAAACTCACTAAGCTCAACTTTGTCGTTTCTCAGACTCCGCCCAATTTGCATCGACAACAGCCACGCTGCTTGGTGTGAATGCAGGGTCAGGGTTGTCTTGAACTTCAGCCTGTCGTCAGAGAGTCTGGTGTGTTTTGTCACTCAGTGTTGCCAAGAACCACCTACTTTAACTTAAAATAGTTGCTTGACAAATTGACCAGACTGTTCTTTTGCTTGACCAGTTGGGGCAGATCAGTGTTAACACAGTGCTACAACAAAAATAAACCCAAGGGAATCAAACTAGTTAGGCTGGCTAAAGTCTTGTTTACTGCCTTCTATTTGTCAAACTTTGTTTCATTACATTTCATAAGTCCTCGACTGCATCTTTGACTTTGAGACATGACTTTCCGTCTGTGCCCGAGGCAAAAAGGGCTGTTTCAGCAGATTAATCATTGTGGGCATGATTTCCGAAAGCTGTTGTTGCATTTATTTAATATTTCTCAAACAAAGCTGAAACTTTGTCAGACATCAGTTGTGTTCTGTTGTTACCCTCGGGTTTGTTTTGTTGTAGCACAGTGTTAAAATTCGTCACCCCCAGTTTGGGTAGACGAATTCGTCTGGTCAATTTGCATTTCAGTCAAATAACTGTTTCCTGGTGAAGTAGGTGGTTCTTAAACATATCAATAATAAGCACTAGCTGATGTAGACTTAATGCATTGGGGCAGCTGGACAGAGCTCAAGAAATTGGCAAAATAAATAAAGACGTCCTCTAATCACAATTGTGGTCATCAGGACTCACCATTGCACCTGATCCGATTGAGAGCCAAGTGAATGGAGAAGTTTCCACACTCACAGACCTGCAGGGTTTCAGGAAGCAAGTATGTGAAAAACATTTGTTCTGAGCAGAAAGAGGTTTTTGTTTATGAGAGACTTTGTGATACGTACCAAAAACGTGAACAGTGCACAGCAGATCTGCAGTTTTCCATAAGCTGAAAAAACAGTGAAGTTCACAGTGTAAAAGATCAGCAGCCAGTTGCACCAGCCGAACGCAAGCTCGATCGTTAGAACGTAGAAAATTCAAGTTTACGAGCGACTAGAATTTAACTGGTTGCACCAAGTAACATAGTTTCAACGCAGCTTTAAGATATTACTAAACATCTACACACACCCTGTAATGGGAAAACGTACAGAGCAAGCATTTCCTTTCCGTCAATCAGCAGATTCAAATGCTGATTACATTAGCCGCTTCACTAATGCCACCGACCCTTCGTTGACAAAGTGCCATTAAAATATTGTGGACGAGAGCCCAGTTTGGACATCAGGAAAGAACAGCGTAAACACACACAAAACTACTATTAATATTAGTAGTATAATAACTCTGTAGGTAGTCTGACCAGAGGAGGACGGGTCCCCCCTGGTGAGCCTTGGTTCCTCCCAAGGTTTCTTCCTCAGCTCTGAGGGAGGTTCTCCTTGCCACTGTTGCCCCTGGCTTGCCCACCTGGGAGAGCTTTACATTCATGTTAAAACTCTGTCTGGAATTCTGTGAAGCTGCTTTGTGGCATCAGTTTGATTTGATTTGAGATGGACATGAAAATGTCACTTTTACTGTAAAACAGTCTCTTTTTGAGTTGCAGCGAATACGACCGATACACCTTGAGCGATTTCACTGCGTGCGGAGATCAACGTGTTTCCTGTTGATGTTGGGTGGAGTTACTGATTCTAAAGTATCCACCCTCAACACGAGGTTTAAGACGGACTTTCCACCCCAACTTACGATCAAACTTACATTCAACTGGTGCGACTGGCTGCTGATCGTTCTCTAAACCAAGAAATAACATCCCAGACATGGACACATCCTGAGCGTTATTATTGAGTTACATGCTGTGTTCGTCTTGGCTCAGGAGCGGGAAGCTTGGAATTTTTGACCTCTGTGTATTTGGGCTACAAAAGAAGGAAAACATGTTTGCCTCTGTGAACAAGAGGTAAGCAAAAAAGCCAGCCAGCTAATGTTGGTGATTTGAATGATAACTTTAATGTTTGATGTATTTACCTTCTTATAACAATGTAATAGTGTCCTACGTTTAACCGCATGTCTGATCTAAAGCTGGTCACCGCTGTCGGAAATAAAACCTCATATCTCCATTTTTTGTTTATCAGTTTTTGACACAATGTGAAAATACCTGTCACCATCGTGTCAAAATTTCATGATGAATGGCCCAAAATTATTGGGAAAAGTTGAATTGATTTCCATTAAAAGTAAAGCAGGTTTTTTTCATTCTCCTGTAAAGTTACCATTTTGGAGATACAAGGTTTTGTTCTGACGGCAGTGACATGTTACTATAATATATATAGTATATATTAACCTTTTCTACATGCCTGTATCTGTACTGACACACCTCCGTCAAAGCGTTCACTTCTGGATTTTTATATATCATTTTTTTGCACCAAACTATCCAGTGATAAAAGCTTGAAATCTCGGATTCGTTTCTCATAAAACGTTCTATGATCCGCTGTTCACAGCAGTTACGATCGTCTCATTTGCGCTAAATGAATGAACGCCGGCAGATCTGTGTGTCGTGACCTTCAGAGCCTCGCCGCCTCCACAGAGACACCATCACCCAAAACGTGGTCTGATAACACGGCAAGAGTCAGAGATCAGTGTAGAGATCTGTGAGTGAGGTGGAAACAAACTCCTACGTTCTAGACTCTGTACCTCGGTGTCAGTGATTCATACAGGTACTCCAATAAACCTGAGAGTGTTTCCTTTCAAATGAGACGGAGATCATAACTGCAGCCCAGAGTCTGTGGGAACAGCACCCCCTTTACTTTTGGTTTCAAGGTTTCAGGTTAAAATGGGGCCACAGTTAAAAGTGAAGTATACAGTTTCAATCCAATACACTGGTCAAATTCAGCGGCTATCTCCTCACAGTCCACTAGCCCTCCACTCTGTACGCGCTGGAGACGGCCCTGACTCTGTAAACAGGATATTACAGTCTGTCTCAAGCCGAATGCTACAACGATGTTACAGCCAATCAGCTTTAGGGGGCAGTCATGCTCAGGCACAGGATCATATACTGCACATTTAGGGGCATTTCCTTCTTGGAGGTCAGAAATTCCGAGTTACAAGCTTTAGGTGAATGCAGCCTTAACTTAAGGCTACAGGACTGAAGAGGCAAAGTCTGGAACTGACAGTGTTTAACCGCTTAAATGGTCCCACTATATATTAAGTGTCCCTAATAACTGTGTAGTTATATGTGAACCTCATATGCAACAACAATGTAACTACTAATGTTTTAGTCACTGTTAGATGGATTACAGCAGAACATCTTATGTAATTACACGTGTAGCAACCTCAGTTGTTATATAGGTACAGTGCAATTACAGAGTGGCAATTATAGAATGGCAATTAATGTGATGTGATTATTACCTTGAATATTCCACAATAATAATGTAATATGTAAAAAAAAACAACTTCTTGTGTATCAAAAACATATCCTTGTGTAATTATAAGAGGTAAAACAAACGTGTGTAATTACGTAGGCTGTACTGCTGTAATCCATCTGTAACACTGATTAAATAGTTGCTGTTAAATAGATAAATTGTTAAATTGATGTGTAACTACACAGTTATTAGAGACACTTACTATACATTGGGACCCCTCTTAAACATGTCAGGATTAAAACTCTGCGGTACTCACTCGGTGTTGTGTAGAGGGGATGGTTGATGTAGTAGGCCAGCCAGGCTGCAAACCCCCAGTAATACAGGCAGTTCTGAGAGACAGAGTTCAGACAGAGAGTGAGTAGACCTTCAGTAAACAAAGGAAACATGAAACCACATAAACAAGTGAGTAATTTAGAGGGGGTTGAGATTGCATGTGCACGTGACATCACTGGGGTTGAGAGTGCATGTGCACGTGACATCTTTGGGGTTGAGAGTGCATGTGCACGTGACATCACTGGGGTTGAGAGTGCATGTGCACGTGACATCACTGGGGTTGAGAGTGCATGTGCACGTGACGTCACTGGGGTCGAGAATGCATGTGCACGTGGCGTTACTGAGGTTGAGAGTGCATGTGCATGTGACGTCACTGAGGTTGAGAGTGCGTGTGCACGTGACGTCACTGAGGTTGAGAGTGCATGTGCACGTGACGTCACTGAGGTTGAGAGTGCATGTGCACGTGACGTCACTGAGGTTGAGAGTGCGTGTGCACGTGACGTCACTGAGGTTGAGAGTGCATGTGCACGTGACGTCACTGAGGTTGAGAGTGCATGTGCACGTGACGTCACTGAGGTTGAGAGTGCGTGTGCACGTGACGTCACTGGGGTTGAGAATGCGTGTGCACGTGACGTCACTGAGGTTGAGAGTGCGTGTGCACGTGACGTCACTGGGGTTGAGAATGCATGTGTCTGAGACAGCACATCTGCAGCCAGACTCTATTGGGGTTTAGAATCTTTTATGATCCCGAACACAAATAACATTTGCTATAATTTTACAGCTTCCTAATATGTGAAACCTGTGAAGTTGTAGATTAAAATAAAATCATATTAGAATAATTTTACACATTTATCTAAAAAAAACATTTGTTTTTCATTGTTGTAAACAGTGATTCCAAACTTTTGAAAGGTAGTGTCCACTGAATAACGGACATCTCTATTGGTCAGTTCATCATGACACATTCACAACACACATGTAAAATGAAGGAGGAGCTGAGAAATACCAGCATGATGGTTTGCACGGGCAGCGTTCCGTGAGAGAAGCGGTGGACGAAGATGGTTTCCACCAACCGCTTGATGTAATGCAGAGAGTGGCACATACAGGCAAGTCTACACCATGAAAAAGACATTAACATCATAATGAGTAGAGCTGAATTAATACAGATGATCCAGATGCACTTACAAACCTGGTTCTCAGCTACAGTAAGTCCACTACAGTTGCTCCAGCTGGACATAAGTTTGATCATGGACTGAAGTGTCCATCCCAAATCTCACGTTGAGAGTCGTTAGTTTAAACCTGGCAGCACAGAATTTCAGTTGCACCACAGACACTTATGGTACATCTTAACTAGCAGAGCGTGAAGTGATGCTTACACTCTGCAGCCAATCAGTAATGTGACCTGACACAAACAGGAAACACTACACACATGATCTGTGTCCCAATTCAGGGGCTGCATCCTTTGAAGGACGCGAAGGCTGTGTAGACCTGCGAAGGCTGAACCGGAATGAGACGGTCTGCTCTACAGCAGATTTCCGGTGGGGTCACAGCACCGCTGTTCCTGCCCTCACCGTAACCGTATCAGGAGACGCTGCTTCCGTCAAGTCCTTTTAAAGTTCTTTAAAGACGGAGAAACTTTTATTTTGTTTCTTTATTTTTTCGTTTACTACAGATTCAGCTCCCTAAAACAAAATGAAACATTACCATAAGTTCTGCTTCAGACCACGTTGGCTTTTTAAACATTTGTATCTTTAGCTATTTGACTCAGTTTTGACCCTATATATATATATATATATATATATATATATATATATATTTAAATTGTCTCCTCCGCTGCCGTTCGCTCCTCTGTTGACACCGGCATGTTTGCGAATCCTCACCAACATGCAAAGAATCTTAGGATATGCTGGCTGGATCTACTCGTTGGGACCTTCATTGCTATGGAAGGAGCCTTTGAAATGGGATAGCCTGGTCACGCCGCTTTGATGCAACAAGCTTTCAAATGCAGCCTCTGAAGGATGCAGTCCTGAACTAGAACATAGCTATGATCTCCACATGCAGTGAAATCACTCACATTTCTCTCTTTTCGAGCTGCATTTACTGTGCTGAACGTGTGTCAGTCGTTTTAGCTTTAATTTAAAAATAGACTATAATTTACAATACACTGGTGTTTTCAAAGCATCCATATCTTAGACAGTAACATAGCCCTGAGTCCTACTTTTATGTGTTGTGTGAGGCAGGAGGTCTGTGATCTTATCTATTTCTAACTGATGCAAACAGCTGTATCTATGCTGCAGAAGTGGTTGCAGACGCAAACTGTTTTCTTGTAAGTTTTCCCTTCAATTGGATCGATTTTAACTGATTTTCTCTGGCAGAACTCACATCTACTGTAGAGCATGTCTCAATTTAAAGTTTAAATTAAACGTTACTTCCATTCAGCTGGTGCAACTGGCGCTGATCTTTAAAGAAACATTACAGTTAACAACCAAGGCTCAAATAGTAACAACAGCAGACCAGTACTTCGACATGTGATATTGGCTGCAACAGCTACATATAGAAATTTGAATCATTATTAATCGTATTACATAGGGATGCATCAATTCTCCAGACTGAATATGAGTACGTTTTTTGGTACTCGTTGATTCCAAGTTCAGTACCATACTGAGTAACCTATTTAGAATGAAACAGTTGTTCATGTGAATGAGCGAAACAGTTAAATCATTAAAGTCTATCTGAGCAAATGATGGTCATTAATAGCTCACTCTGCTACATTAGTGATCTCTGATCAAGCAGCGCTGCAGTGGATGTTTAGTTCCCCATCACAAAAACGCTTCCGTACAGCTGTCAGGAAAGGTTTCATTGTTTTGATCCTCATATGTCCCTTTCCTGTGACAGCAGGAATCGCACCCGAGGAGCTCATGCTTCAGGATTTACATCTTGAACATCAACGCCTGCTGTAGCCTCAGTGCTCAGTGTTAGCAGCGCTGCTCAGTGTCTCAGCATGTTTGCTCAGTACTTGGTTATTCTGATTGAATCAGCTTTATTGATCTGCAGACAGAGCGTCTGTAGAGGCTACGTTTCCTGTAGCAGGTCACTCAGATGGAGCTTTTCATAGTGTGTGAGTTTATAAATCGTAGCTTTGTCTGAACACAATAGTCTATTCAAATGGACAGTGATAGTCACCACAGTGTCTTTTGAGCTGGTTGAGCTGTAGCTGAATATTCTCTAAAGCCAGGCAGACACTGTGTGACACTGTGTGATCTTGTTCTTTGGTAACTCTCACTGTCCATCTGAATAGACCATCATGTTCAGACAACGCTACGATTTATAAACTCACACTGTATGAAACGTTCCATCTGACTGACTTGCTATGGGAAATGCTGCCTCTGTCTACAGACCGTTATCAATAAGGCTGATTCATTCAGAAAAACCGAATACTGAGCAAACATGCTGAGACACTGAGCAGTGCTGCTAACACTGAGCGCTGACGCTAAAGCTGGGGTTGATGTTCACAGTAGGACAGTTCAGCTTCTCAATAGCTGGATTTACAGAAATATCTCAGTATTAATGTTAATACATTGTAATTCTATTCTATGTTGAAATGCTTTAGTGTCTCTTTCTCCACATGTATTGGGGAAGTGGTTATGATTGTGTTTGTTTGTGTTTAAAAAGGGCGAAAATCACACTGTGTATTCCTGGTGGGAATCTGCCAAGGCGGAATAGGTCAAGTGACCAGCAGGAACGCAGATCGCTCTTCAAAGTGTTTGTTCATTAGCACAGCAGCTGTGCTCGGCTTATGTCACACAGTATCAGCTGATATCAGATGCTAGTATCAGTGTATTTATACTAATACAAGTAAAAGGAGTATTGCTTATGGTATATTAAAGCTACCAAACTTCAGTTCAGTACTTATTTTTACTCCTCTGCTTTAAAATGTTTCTGAAGTGCTGGCGTAATTACAGTGAACCCACCTGACGACAGCATGTGGGCTTTTAGTGTAGTCGTCTTCAGGGCTGTAGATGTACGGCAGCCGGAAATAGAAGAGCAGATAGATGAAAAGAGGCCCAATGCTTTCAGCCAGAAACACCTACAGTTAAAGACAAAACAAAAGAACAGATGAGCCTTAATTTAACACCTCTTCACTGAGGCAATGTGCGCTTCTTTTCCAGACACTGAGGATTTCAATATGGGAAAGCTTCCAGTTTAAAAAGAAAATAATGTGAATGTTTTTAAATGACATCTGATAAAATAAAGGTCGCAAAAGACTCTACAGCGCAGAGTCTGTTAAACACATTCGACGATATACAATAAAACAAATGGAAGAAGGAATGAGGGATAGTTCTATCTGAGGAAGAATGGACGAGGTATCAACGGAAGCGTACCAGCTCAGAAATGGAGGGAGTTTGATTGGAAGAACTTGACAAGATACTTTATTATATCCTCCCAGAAATCTCACTATGACAGTGACCTCCCTGACTGTGGAGAAACTGTGAAACCAAAATGCACCCATTACTATATTTTTTGGTGTTGTCACTTTATCAAAGACTATGGAGGGAAACATGAAGACATTTCAAAATGTGAAATGCAACTATAGAGTACAAACTTATATCTTGGGGGTTTTTCATACTGTATGTAGTTCCTTTTAAATGAACCAAACCAAGTTCTATTAAAGTGGAACCTTTAAGGACTGTGAAAAAGACATAAAAGACTGGATGTTGAGTAACTTTCTCTTACTTAACTCGGATAAAAAAGAGGTCCTGCTTCTTAGTCCAAAAACAGCTAGAAACAATTTACAGCAGACTATATACTGAAGTGCTATAATGAAGACATTATATACGTATAACTGACACATCAAACCAGATGACAGACATCATCTCTGCTCTATAGTTTATGACGAACTTTTATGATGACTTTTGAAAGTTAAAAAAACAATTTAAATCCACTCTGGGGCTCAGATCTTTGAACCTAAGACATTTATGAATGGTCAAAAAAATGTATAAGATAAGATAAGATACTCCAAAAGTAACAAACCATGAACAATAAACAGAAGGTGCCTAAAGGGGTGGACAGATAACAGCAGCATGGACCACAGCAAGATGAGTACGAGGTAGAGGTGTACATCTTAATAAGGAGGTAAGACTATAGGCTTAATTATGTTGGCAAATTTGGTGCAACATAAAATCTAATTTTTCCATGGAATTAGACTCTGATGGACAAAAAACATCACGTGGACACGTTTTCCAACATATTTTGATGCCTTAGTGTGAATATGAAGGGAATTTTTGAACGGTCAAAAAATGCACACAAATGTAAGACTATATTATGAATTTTGTCAAATTTGTGGCAATATCAAATGTACGTTTTATGATGACCTTTGAATTATTTGAATGAAAGACATCATGTGGACACATTATCCAACACATTTTGCTGCATTTTTGTGAATATTAAGGGAATTAATGAACGATGAAAAAATACACAAATGTAAGTCTATAGCCTTATGAATTTTGGTAAATTTTGTGCAAAATCAAAAGTACATTTTATTGTGAAATTTGATTTGTTTGTGTAAAATACATCATGTGGACACATTTTCAAACACATTCTGCTGCCTTTGTGTGAATATAAAGGGAATTCATGAATGGTCAAAAAAAACACACAAAGGTAAGTCTATAGCCTTATGTAATTTGTCAAATTTGGTGCAAAATGCAATGTACGTTTTATGATGGCCTTTGAATTATTTGGACGAAAGACATCATGTGGACACATTATCCAACACATTTTGCTCCCTTTTTGTGAATATTAAGGGAATTAATGAACGGTGAAAAAACACACAAATGTAAGACTATAGCCTTAGGAATTTAGTTAAATTTGGTGCAAAATAAAATTTATGTTTCATGATGGCCTTTGAATTATTTGGAGAAAATACACCATGTGGACATATTATCCAACACATTTTGATGCTGTTGTGAGAATATTAAGGGAATTTTTGAAAGGTCAAAAAACGCACAGGTAGGTAAGACTATAGCCTTAGGAATTTTGGTAAATTTTGTGCAACATCAAAAGTACATTTTATTGTGAAATTTGATTTGTTTGTGTAAAATACATCATGTGGACACATTTTCAAACACATTTTGCTGCCTTTGGGTGAATATTAAGGGAATTCATGAAAGGTCAAAAAACACACAAAAGGTAAGTCTATAGCCTTATTAATTTTGGTAAATTTGGTGCAAAATGCAATGTACGTTTTATGATGGCCTTTGAATTATTTGGACGAAAGACATCATGTGGACACATTGTCCAACACATTTTGCTGCATTTTTGTGAATATTAAGGGAATTAATGAATGGTGAAAAAACACACGAAGGTAAGACTATAGCCTTATGAATATTGCAAAATTTGATGCAAATTCAAAAGTACATTTTCTTGTGGAATTTGAAATATTTACACAAAATACACCATGTGGACACATTTTCCAACACATTTAGCTGCATGTTTGTGAATATTAAGGGAATTTATGAACGGTGAAAAAACACACAAAAGGTAAGACTATAGCCTTATGAATTTTGTCAAATTTGGTGCAAAATCAAAAGTACAATTTATTGTGAAATTTGATTTGTTTGTGTAAAATACATCATGTGGACACATTTTCAAAAACATTCTGCTGCCTTTGTGTGAATATTAAGGGAATTCATGAAAGGTCAAAAAAACACACAAAAGGTAAGACTATAGCCTTATGAATTTTGGTAAATTTTGTGCAAAATCAAAAGTACAATTTATTGTGAAATTTGATTTGTTTGTGTAAAATACATCATGTGGACACATTATCCAACACATTTTGATGCCTTTGTGTGAATATTAAGGGAATTTATGAATGGTGAAAAAACACACAAATGTAAGACTATAGCCTTATGAATTTTGTCAAATTTGGAGCAAAATCAAATGTACGTTTTATGATGGCCTTTGAATTATTTGGACGAAAGACATCATGTGGACACATTATCCAACACATTTTGCTGCATTTTTGTGAATATTAAGGGAATTAATGCATGGTGAAAAAACACATGAAGGTAAGACTATAGCCTTATGAATTTTGCAAGATTTGATGCAAAATCAAAAGTACATTTTCTTGTGGAATTTGAAATATTTACACAAAATACACCATGTGGACACATTTTCCAACACATTTTGATGCCTTTGTGAAAATATGAAGGGAATTCATGAATGGTCAAAAAATGCACACAAAAGGTAAGACTATAGCCTTATGAATTTTGTCAAATTTGGTGCAAAATAAAATTCATGTTTCATGATGGCCTTTGAATTATTTGGACAAAATACACCATGCGGACACATTATCCAACACATTTTGATGCTGTTGTGGGAATATTAAGGGGATTTTTGAAAGGTCAAAAAAGGCACAGGTAGGTAAGACTATAGCCTTAGGAATTTTGGTAAATTTTGTGCAACATCAAAAGTACATTTTATTGTGAAATTTGATTTGTTTGTGTAAAATACATCATGTGGACACATTTTCAAACACATTCTGCTGCCTTTGTGTGAATATTAAGGGAATTCATGAATGGTGAAAAAATGCACACGAAGGTAAGACGATAGCCTTATGAATTTACTCAAATTTGGTGCAAAATGCAATGTACGTTTTATGATGGCCTTTGAATTATTTGGACGAAAGACATCATGTGGACACATTATCCAACACATTTTGTTCCCTTTTTGTGAATATTAAGGGAATTAAAGAATGGTGAAAAAACACACAAAAGGTAAGACTATAGCCTTATGTAATTTGTCAAATTTGGTGCAAAAATAAAATTTATGTTTCATGATGGCCTTTGAATTATTTGGACAAAATACACCATGTGGACACATTATCCAACACATTTTGATGCTGTTGTGGGAATATTAAGGGAATTTTTGAAAGGTCAAAAAACGCCTTAGGAATTTTGGTAAATTTTGTGCAACATCAAAAGTACAATTTACTGTGAAATTTGATTTGTTTGTGTAAAATACATCATGTGGACACATTTTCAAACACATTCTGCTGCCTTTGTGTGAATATTAAGGGAATTCATGAAAGGTCAAAAAACACACAAAAGGTAAGACTATAGCCTTATGAATTTACTCAAATTTGGTGCAAATTCAAAAGTACATTTTCTTGTGGAATTTGAAATATTTACACAAAATACACCATGTGGACACATTATCCAACACATTTTGATGCCTTTGTGCGAATATAAAGGGAATTCATGAATGGTCAAAAAATGCACACAAAAGGTAAGACTATAGCCTTATGAATTTTGATCAATTTTGTGCAAAATCAAAAGTACAGTTTATTGTGAAATTTGATTTGTTTGTGTAAAAGGTAAGACTATAGCCTTATGAATTTACTCAAATTTGGTGCAAATTCAAAAGTACATTTTCTTGTGGAATTTGAAATATTTACACAAAATATACCATGTGGACACATTATCCAACACATTTTGATGCCTTTGTGCGAATATAAAGGGAATTCATGAATGGTCAAAAAATGCACACAAAAGGTAAGACTATAGCCTTATGAATTTTGATCAATTTTGTGCAAAATCAAAAGTACAGTTTATTGTGAAATTTGATTTGTTTGTGTAAAATACATCACTTGGACACATTTTCAAACACATTCTGCTGCCTTTGTGTGAATATTAAGGGAATTCATGAATGGTCAAAAAATGCACACGAAGGTAAGACTATAGCCTTATGAATTTACTCAAATTTGGTGCAAATTCAAAAGTACATTTTCTTGTGGAATTTGAAATATTTACACAAAATACACCATGTGGACACATTATCCAACACATTTTGATGCCTTTGTGCGAATATAAAGGGAATTCATGAATGGTCAAAAAATGCACACAAAAGGTAAGACTATAGCCTTATGAATTTTGTCAAATTTGGTGCAAAATAAAATTTATGTTTCATGATGGCCTTTGAATTATTTGGACAAAATACACCATGTGGACATATTATCCAACACATTTTGATGCTGTTGAGGGAATATTAAGGGAATTTTTGAAAGGTCAAAAAACGCACAGGTAGGTAAGACTATAGCCTTATGAATTTTGGTAAATTTTGTGCAACGTCAAAAGTACATTTTATTGTGAAATTTGATTTGTTTGTGTAAAATACATCATGTGGACACATTTTCAAACACATTCTGCTGCCTTTGTGCGAATATTAAGGGAATTCATGAAAGGTCAAAAAACACACAAAAGGTAAGACTATAGCCTTATGAATTTTGGTCAATTTTGTGCAAAATCAAAAGTACAATTTATTGTGAAATTTGATTTGTTTCTGTAAAATACATCACGTGGACACATTATCCAACACATTTTGATGCTGTTGTGGGAATATTAAGGGAATTTTTGAAAGGTCAAAAAACACACAAAAGGTAAGACTATAGCCTTAGGAATTTTGGTAAATTTTGTGCAACATCAAAAGTACATTTTATTGTGAAATTTGATTTGTTTGTGTAAAATACATCATGTGGACACATTTTCAAACACATTCTGTTGCCTTTGTGTGAATATTAAGGGAATTCATGAAAGGTGAAAAAATGCACACGAAGGTAAGACTATAGCCTTATGAATTTACTCAAATTTGGTGCAAATTCAAAAGTACATTTTCTTGTGGAATTTGAAATATTTACACAAAATACACCATGTGGACACATTATCCAACACATTTTGATGCCTTTGTGCGAATATAAAGGGGATTTTTGAAAGGTCAAAAAATGCACACATAGGTAAGACTATAGCCTTATGAATTTTGGTCAATTTTGTGCAAAATCCAAAGTACATTTTCTTGTGGAATTTGAAATATTTACACAAAATACAACATGTGGTCACATTATCCAACATATTTTGATGCCTTTGTGAAAATATGAAGGGAATTCATGAATGGTCAAAAAATGCACACGAAGGTAAGACTATAGCCTTATGAATTTTGATCAATTTTGTGCAAAATCAAAAGTACAGTTTATTGTGAAATTTGATTTGTTTGTGTAAAATACATCACTTGGACACATTTTCAAACACATTCTGCTGCCTTTGTGTGAATATTAAGGGAATTCATGAATGGTCAAAAAATGCACACGAAGGTAAGACTATAGCCTTATGAATTTACTCAAATTTGGTGCAAATTCAAAAGTACATTTTCTTGTGGAATTTGAAATATTTACACAAAATACACCATGTGGACACATTATCCAACACATTTTGATGCCTTTGTGCGAATATAAAGGGAATTCATGAATGGTCAAAAAATGCACACAAAAGGTAAGACTATAGCCTTATGAATTTTGTCAAATTTGGTGCAAAATAAAATTTATGTTTCATGATGGCCTTTGAATTATTTGGACAAAATACACCATGTGGACATATTATCCAACACATTTTGATGCTGTTGAGGGAATATTAAGGGAATTTTTGAAAGGTCAAAAAACGCACAGGTAGGTAAGACTATAGCCTTATGAATTTTGGTAAATTTTGTGCAACGTCAAAAGTACATTTTATTGTGAAATTTGATTTGTTTGTGTAAAATACATCATGTGGACACATTTTCAAACACATTCTGCTGCCTTTGTGCGAATATGAAGGGAATTCATGAATGGTCAAAAAATGCACACGAAGGTAAGACTATAGCCTTATGAATTTTGATCAATTTTGTGCAAAATCAAAAGTACAGTTTATTGTGAAATTTGATTTGTTTGTGTAAAATACATCACTTGGACACATTTTCAAACACATTCTGCTGCCTTTGTGTGAATATTAAGGGAATTCATGAATGGTCAAAAAATGCACACGAAGGTAAGACTATAGCCTTATGAATTTACTCAAATTTGGTGCAAATTCAAAAGTACATTTTCTTGTGGAATTTGAAATATTTACACAAAATACACCATGTGGACACATTATCCAACACATTTTGATGCCTTTGTGCGAATATAAAGGGAATTCATGAATGGTCAAAAAATGCACACAAAAGGTAAGACTATAGCCTTATGAATTTTGTCAAATTTGGTGCAAAATAAAATTTATGTTTCATGATGGCCTTTGAATTATTTGGACAAAATACACCATGTGGACATATTATCCAACACATTTTGATGCTGTTGAGGGAATATTAAGGGAATTTTTGAAAGGTCAAAAAACGCACAGGTAGGTAAGACTATAGCCTTATGAATTTTGGTAAATTTTGTGCAACGTCAAAAGTACATTTTATTGTGAAATTTGATTTGTTTGTGTAAAATACATCATGTGGACACATTTTCAAACACATTCTGCTGCCTTTGTGCGAATATTAAGGGAATTCATGAAAGGTCAAAAAACACACAAAAGGTAAGACTATAGCCTTATGAATTTTGGTCAATTTTGTGCAAAATCAAAAGTACAATTTATTGTGAAATTTGATTTGTTTCTGTAAAATACATCACGTGGACACATTATCCAACACATTTTGATGCTGTTGTGGGAATATTAAGGGAATTTTTGAAAGGTCAAAAAACACACAAAAGGTAAGACTATAGCCTTAGGAATTTTGGTAAATTTTGTGCAACATCAAAAGTACATTTTATTGTGAAATTTGATTTGTTTGTGTAAAATACATCATGTGGACACATTTTCAAACACATTCTGTTGCCTTTGTGTGAATATTAAGGGAATTCATGAAAGGTGAAAAAATGCACACGAAGGTAAGACTATAGCCTTATGAATTTACTCAAATTTGGTGCAAATTCAAAAGTACATTTTCTTGTGGAATTTGAAATATTTACACAAAATACACCATGTGGACACATTATCCAACACATTTTGATGCCTTTGTGCGAATATAAAGGGGATTTTTGAAAGGTCAAAAAATGCACACATAGGTAAGACTATAGCCTTATGAATTTTGGTCAATTTTGTGCAAAATCCAAAGTACATTTTCTTGTGGAATTTGAAATATTTACACAAAATACAACATGTGGTCACATTATCCAACATATTTTGATGCCTTTGTGAAAATATGAAGGGAATTCATGAATGGTCAAAAAATGCACACGAAGGTAAGACTATAGCCTTATGAATTTTGTCAAATTTGGTGCAAAATAAAATTCATGTTTCATGATGGCCTTTGAATTATTTGGACAAAATACACCATGCGGACACATTATCCAACACATTTTGATGCTGTTGTGGGAATATTAAGGGGATTTTTGAAAGGTCAAAAAACGCACAGGTAGGTAAGACTATAGCCTTAGGAATTTTGGTAAATTTTGTGCAACATCAAAAGTCCATTTTATTGTGAAATTTGATTTGTTTGTGTAAAATACACCATGTGGACACATTTTCAAACACATTCTGCTGCCTTTGTTTGAATATTAAGGGAATTCATGAAAGGTGAAAAAATACACACGAAGGTAAGACTATAGCCTTATGAATTTACTCAAATTTGGTGCAAATTCAAAAGTACATTTTCTTGTGGAATTTGAAATATTTACACAAAATACACCATGTGGACACATTATCCAACACATTTTGATGCCTTTGTGCGAATATAAAGGGAATTCATGAAAGGTCAAAAAAGACACAAAAGGTAAGACTATAGCCTTATGAAATTTGTCAAATTTGGTGCAAAATAAAATTCATGTTTCATGATGGCCTTTGAATTATTTGGACAAAATACACCATGTGGACACATTATCCAACACATTTTGATGCTGTTGTGAGAATATTAAGGGAATTTTTGAAAGGTCAAAAAACGCACAGGTAGGTAAGACTATAGCCTTAGGAATTTTGGTAAATTTTGTGCAACATCAAAAGTTCATTTTATTGTGAAATTTGATTTGTTTGTGTAAAATACATCATGTGGACACATTTTCAAACACATTCTGCTGCCTTTGTGTGAATATTAAGGGAATTCATGAAAGGTCAAAAAACACACAAAAGGTAAGTCTATAGCCTTATGAATTTTGGTAAATTTGGTGCAAAATGCAATGTACGTTTTATGATGGCCTTTGAATTATTTGGACGAAAGACATCATGTGGACACATTGTCCAACACATTTTGCTGCATTTTTGTGAATATTAAGGGAATTAATGAATGGTGAAAAAACACATGAAGGTAAGACTATAGCCTTATGAATTTTGCAAAATTTAGTGCAAATTCAAAAGTACATTTTCTTGTGGAATTTGAAATATTTACACAAAATACACCATGTGGACACATTTTCCAACACATTTTGATGCCTTTGTGCGAATATTAAGGGAATTAAGGAATGGTGAAAAAACACACGAAGGTAAGACTATAGCCTTATGAATTTTGATCAATTTTGTGCAAAATCAAAAGTACAATTTATTGTGAAATTTGATTTGTTTGTGTAAAATACATCACGTGGACACATTATCCAACACATTTTGATGCTGTTGTGGGAATATTAAGGGGATTTTTGATAGGTCAAATAACGCACAGGTAGGTAAGACTATAGCCTTAGGAATTTTGGTAAATTTTGTGCAACATCAAAAGTACATTTTATTGTGAAATTTGATTTGTTTGTGTAAAATACATCATGTGGACACATTTTCAAACACATTCTGCTGCCTTTGTGTGAATATTAAGGGAATTCATGAATGGTCAAAAAATGCACACGAAGGTAAGTCTATAGCCTTATGAATTTACTCAAATTTGGTGCAAATTCAAAAGTACATTTTCTTGTGGAATTTGAAATATTTACACAAAATACACCATGTGGACACATTATCCAACACATTTTGATGCCTTTGTGAAAATATGAAGGGAATTCACGAATGGTCAAAAAATGCACACAAAAGGTAAGACTATAGCCTTATGAATTTTGTCAAATTTGGTGCAAAATAAAATTCATGTTTCATGATGGCCTTTGAATTATTTGGACAAAATACACCATGTGGACATATTATCCAACACATTTTGATGCTGTTGAGGGAATATTAAGGGAATTTTTGAAAGGTCAAAAAACGCACAGGTAGGTAAGACTATAGCCTTATGAATTTTGGTAAATTTTGTGCAACATCAAAAGTACATTTTATTGTGAAATTTGATTTGTTTGTGTAAAATACATCATGTGGACACATTTTCAAACACATTCTGCTGCCTTTGTGTGAATATTAAGGGAATTCATGAATGGTCAAAAAACACACAAAAGGTAAGACTATAGCCTTATGAATTTTGTCAAATTTGGTGCAAAATCAAAAGTACAATTTACTGTGAAATTTGATTTGTTTGTGTAAAATACATCATGTGGACACATTTTCAAACACATTCTGCTGCCTTTGTGTGAATATTAAGGGAATTCATGAAAGGTCAAAAAACACACAAAAGGTAAGACTATAGCCTTATGAATTTTGGTCAATTTTGTGCAAAATCTAAAGTACAATTTATTGTGAAATTTGATTTGTTTCTGTAAAATACATCACGTGGACACATTATCCAACACATTTTGATGCTGTTGTGGGAATATTAAGGGAATTTTTGAAAGGTCAAAAAACACAGAAAAGGTAAGACTATAGCCTTAGGAATTTTGGTAAATTTTGTGCAACATCAAAAGTACATTTTATTGTGAAATTTGATTTGTTTGTGTAAAATACATCATGTGGACACATTTTCAAACACATTCTTTTGCCTTTGTGTGAATATTAAGGGAATTCATGAAAGGTGAAAAAATGCACACGAAGGTAAGACTATAGCCTTATGAATTTACTCAAATTTGGTGCAAATTCAAAAGTACATTTTCTTGTGGAATTTGAAATATTTACACAAAATACACCATGTGGACACATTATCCAACACATTTTGATGCCTTTGTGCGAATATAAAGGGAATTCATGAATGGTCAAAAAATGCACACGAAGGTAAGACTATAGCCTTATGAATTTTGTCAAATTTGGTGCAAAATAAAATTCATGTTTCATGATGGCCTTTGAATTATTTGGACAAAATACACCATGCGGACACATTATCCAAAACATTTTGATGCTGTTGTGGGAATATTAAGGGGATTTTTGAAAGGTCAAAAAATGCACACATAGGTAAGACTATAGCCTTATGAATTTTGGTCAATTTTGTGCAAAATCAAAAGTACATTTTCTTGTGGAATTTGAAATATTTACACAAAATACAACATGTGGTCACATTATCCAACATATTTTGATGCCTTTGTGAAAATATGAAGGGAATTCATGAATGGTCAAAAAATGCACACGAAGGTAAGACTATAGCCTTATGAATTTTGTCAAATTTGGTGCAAAATAAAATTCATGTTTCATGATGGCCTTTGAATTATTTGGACAAAATACACCATGTGGACACATTATCCAACACATTTTGATGCTGTTGTGAGAATATTAAGGGAATTTTTGAAAGGTGAAAATCGCACAGGTAGGTAAGACTATAGCCTTATGAATTTTGGTAAATTTTGTGCAACATCAAAAGTACATTTTATTGTGAAATTTGATTTGTTTGTGTAAAATACATCATGTGGACACATTTTCAAACACATTCTGCTGCCTTTGTGTGAATATTAAGGGAATTCATGAAAGGTCAAAAAACACACAAAAGGTAAGACTATAGCCTTATGAATTTTGGTAAATTTGGTGCAAAATGCAATGTACGTTTTATGATGGCCTTTGAATTATTTGGACGAAAGACATCATGTGGACACATTGTCCAACACATTTTGCTGCATTTTTGTGAATATTAAGGGAATTAATGAATGGTGAAAAAACACATGAAGGTAAGACTATAGCCTTATGAATTTTGCAAAATTTGATGCAAATTCAAAAGTACATTTTCTTGTGGAATTTGAAATATTTACACAAAATACACCATGTGGACACATTTTCCAACACATTTTGATGCCTTTGTGCGAATATTAAGGGAATTAAGGAATGGTGAAAAAACACACGAAGGTAAGACTATAGCCTTATGAATTTTGATCAATTTTGTGCAAAATCAAAAGTACAATTTATTGTGAAATTTGATTTGTTTGTGTAAAATACATCACGTGGACACATTATCCAACAGATTTTGATGCTGTTGTGGGAATATTAAGGGAATTCATGAAAGGTCAAAAAACACACAAAAGGTAAGACTATAGCCTTATGAATTTACTCAAATTTGGTGCAAAATAAAATTCATGTTTCATGATGGCCTTTGAATTATTTACACAAAATACACCATGTGGACACATTATCCAACACATTTTGATGCCTTTGTGCGAATATAAAGGGAATTCATGAATGGTCAAAAAATGCACACAAAAGGTAAGACTATAGCCTTATGAATTTTGTCAAATTTGGTGCAAAATAAAATTCATGTTTCATGATGGCCTTTGAATTATTTGGACAAAATACACCATGTGGACACATTATCCAACACATTTTGATGCTGTTGTGAGAATATTAAGGGAATTTTTGAAAGGTCAAAAAACGCACAGGTAGGTAAGACTATAGCCTTAGGAATTTTGGTAAATTTTGTGCAACATCAAAAGTACATTTTATTGTGAAATTTGATTTGTTTGTGTAAAATACATCATGTGGACACATTTTCAAACACATTCTGCTGCCTTTGTGTGAATATTAAGGGAATTCATGAAAGGTCAAAAAACACACAAAAGGTAAGTCTATAGCCTTATGAATTTTGGTAAATTTGGTGCAAAATGCAATGTACGTTTTATGATGGCCTTTGAATTATTTGGACGAAAGACATCATGTGGACACATTGTCCAACACATTTTGCTGCATTTTTGTGAATATTAAGGGAATTAATGAATGGTGAAAAAACACATGAAGGTAAGACTATAGCCTTATGAATTTTGCAAAATTTGATGCAAATTCAAAAGTACATTTTCTTGTGGAATTTGAAATATTTACACAAAATACACCATGTGGACACATTTTCCAACACATTTTGATGCCTTTGTGCGAATAATAAGGGAATTAAGGAATGGTGAAAAAACACACGAAGGTAAGACTATAGCCTTATGAATTTTGATCAATTTTGTGCAAAATCAAAAGTACAACTTATTGTGAAATTTGATTTGTTTGTGTAAAATACATCACGTGGACACATTTTCAAACACATTCTGCTGCCTTTGTGTGAATATTAAGGGAATTCATGAAAGGTCAAAAAACACACAAAAGGTAAGACTATAGCCTTATGAATTTTGTCAAATTTGGTGCAAAATGCAATGTACGTTTTATGATGGCCTTTTAATTATTTGGATGAAAGACATCATGTGGACACATTATCCAACACATTTTGCTGCATTTTTGTGAATATTAAGGGAATTAATGAATGGTGAAAAAACACACGAAGGTAAGACTATAGCCTTATGAATTTTGGTAAATTTTGTGCAACATCAAAAGTACATTTTATTGTGAAATTTTATTTGTTTGTGTAAAATACATCATGTGGACACATTTTCAAACACATTCTGCTGCCTTTGTGTGAATATTAAGGGAATTCATGAATGGTCAAAAAACACACAAAAGGTAAGACTATAGCCTTATGAATTTTGTCAAATTTGGTGCAAAATCAAAAGTACAATTTACTGTGAAATTTGATTTGTTTGTGTAAAATACATCATGTGGACACATTTTCAAACACATTCTGCTGCCTTTGTGTGAATATTAAGGGAATTCATGAAAGGTCAAAAAACACACAAAAGGTAAGACTATAGCCTTATGAATTTTGGTCAATTTTGTGCAAAATCTAAAGTACAATTTATTGTGAAATTTGATTTGTTTCTGTAAAATACATCACGTGGACACATTATCCAACACATTTTGATGCTGTTGTGGGAATATTAAGGGAATTTTTGAAAGGTCAAAAAACGCACAGGTAGGTAAGACTATAGCCTTAGGAATTTTGGTAAATTTTGTGCAACATCAAAAGTCCATTTTATTGTGAAATTTGATTTCTTTGTGTAAAATACATCATGTGGACACATTTTCAAACACATTCTGCTGCCTTTGTGTGAATATTAAGGGAATTCATGAAAGGTCAAAAAAGACACAAAAGGTAAGACTATAGCCTTATGAATTTTGGTAAATTTTGTGCAAAATCAAAAATACAATTTATTGTGAAATTTGATTTGTTTGTGTTAAATACATCATGTGGACACATTATCCAACACATTTTGATGCCTTTGTGTGAATATAAAGGGAATTCATGAATGGTCAAATAATGCACACGAAGGTAAGACTATAGCCTTATGAATTTTGCAAAATTTGATGCAAAATGCAATGTACGTTTTATGATGGCCTTTGAATTATTTGGACGAAAGACATCATGTGGACACATTATCCAACACATTTTGCTCCCTTTTTGTGAATATTAAGGGAATTTATGAATGGTGAAAAAACACACGAAGGTAAGACTATAGCCTTGTGAATTTTGTCAAATTTGGTGCAAAATGCAATGTATGTTTTATGATGGCCTTTGAATTATTTGGACAAAAGACATCATGTGGTCACATTATCCAACATATTTTGCTCCCTTTTTGTGAATATTAAGGGAATTAACGAATGGTGAAAAAACACACAAAAGGTAAGACTATAGCCTTATGAATTTTGGTAAATTTTGTGCAAAATCAAAAATACAATTTATTGTGAAATTTGATTTGTTTGTGTAAAATACATCATGTGGACACATTATCCAACACATTTTGATGCCTTTGTGTGAATATAAAGGGAATTCATGAATGGTCAAATAATGCACACGAAGGTAAGACTATAGCCTTATGAATTTTGCAAAATTTGATGCAAATTCAAAAGTACATTTTATTGTGAAATTTGAATTATTGGCAGAAAATACAACATGTGGACACCTTATCCAACACATTTTGATGCCTTTGTGTAATATGAAGGGAATTTTTGAACGGTCAAAAAACGCACAGCTAGGTAAGTCTATAGCCTTATGTAATTTGTCAAATTTGTGGCAATATCAAATCTACGTTTTATGATGGCCTTTGAATTATTTGGACAAAATACATCATGTGGACACATTTTCCAACACATTTTGCTCCCTTTTTGTGAATATTAAGGGAATTTATGAACGGTGAAAAAACACACGAAGGTAAGACTATAGCCTTATGTAATTTGTCAAATTTGTGGCAATATCAAATGTAAATTTTAGTGTGAAATTTGATTTGTTTGTGTAAAATACATCATGTGGACACATTTTCAAACACATTCTGATGCCTTTGTGTGAATATAAAGGGAATTTATGAATGGTCAAAAAATGCACACGAAGGTAAGACTATAGCCTTATGAATTTTGTCAAATTTGGTGCAAAATGCAATGTACGTTTTATGATGGCCTTTGAATTATTGGGACAAAATGCATCACGTGGACACATTATCCAACACATTTTGCTCCCTTTTTGTGAATATTAAGGGAATTTATGAATGGTGAAAAAACACACAAATGTAAGACTATAGCCTTATGAATTTTGTCAAATTTTGAGCAAAATCAAATGTACATTTTATGATGGCATTTGAATTATTTGGACAAAATACATCACGTGGACACATTATCCAACATATTTTGCTCCCTTTTTGTGAATATTAAGGGAATTTTTGAATGGTGAAAAAACACAAAAGGTAAAACTATAGCCTTATGTAATTTGTCAAATTTGAGGCAATATCAAATGTAAATTTTAGTGTGAAATTTGCATTGTTTGTGTAAAATACATCATGTGGAAACATTTTCAAACACATTCTGATGCCTTTGTATGAATATAAAGGGAATTCATGAATGGTCAAAAAATGCACACGAAGGTAAGACTATAGCCTTATGAATTTTGTCAAATTTGGTGCAAAATGCAATGTACGTTTTATGATGGCCTTTGAATTACTTGGACAAAAGACATCATGTGGACACATTATCCAAGACATTTTGCTCCCTTTTTGTGAATATTAAGGGAATTAATGAATGGTGAAAAAACATGCGAAGGTAAGACTATAGCCTTATGAATTTTGGTAAATTTTGTGCAAAATCAAAAGTACATTTTCTTGTGGAATTTGAAATATTTACACAAAATACAACATGTGGTCACATTATCCAACACATTTTGATGCCTTTGTGTGAATATGAAGTGAATTTTTGAAAGGTCAAAAAACGCACAGCTAGGTAAGTCTATAGACTTATGTAATTAGTCAAATTTGTGGCAATATCAAATGTAAATTTTATTGTGAAATTTGATTTGTTTGTGTAACATACATCATGTGGACACATTTTCAAACGCATTTAGATGACTTTGTGCGAAGATAAAGGGAATTCATGAATGGTCAAAAAATGCACACGAAGGTAAGACTATAGCCTTAGGAATTTTGGTCAATTTTGTGCAACATCAAAAGTACAATTTATTGTGAAATTTGATTTGTTTCTGTAAAATACATCACGTGGACACATTATCCAACACATTTTGATGCTGTTGTGGGAATATTAAGGGAATTTTTGAAAGGTCAAAAAACGCACAGGTAGGTAAGACTATAGCCTTATGAATTTACTCAAATTTGGTGCAAATTCAAAAGTACATTTTCTTGTGGAATTTGAAATATTTACACAAAATACACCATGTGGACACATTATCCACCACATTTTGATGCCTTTGTGCGAATATAAAGGGAATTCATGAATGGTCAAAAAATGCACACAAAAGGTAAGACTATAGCCTTATGAATTTTGTCAAATTTGGTGCAAAATAAAATTTATGTTTCATGATGGCCTTTGAATTATTTGGACAAAATACACCATGCGGACACATTATCCAACACATTTTGATGCTGTTGTGGGAATATTAAGGGGATTTTTGAAAGGTCAAAAAACGCACAGGTAGGTAAGACTATAGCCTTAGGAATTTTGGTAAATTTTGTGCAACATCAAAAGTACATTTTATTGTGGAATTTGATTTGTTTGTGTAAAATACATCATGTGGACAAATTTTTAAACACATTCTGCTGCCTTTGTGTGAATATTAAGGGAATTCATGAAAGGTGAAAAAATGCACACGAAGGTAAGACTATAGCCTTATGAATTTACTCAAATTTGGTGCAAATTCAAAAGTACATTTTCTTGTGGAATTTGAAATATTTACACAAAATACACCATGTGGACACATTATCCAACACATTTTGATGCTTTTGTGCGAATATAAAGGGAATTCATGAATGGTCAAAAAATGCACACAAAAGGTAAGACTATAGCCTTATGAATTTTGTCAAATTTGGTGCAAAATGCAATGTACGTTTTATGATGGCCTTTTAATTATTTGGATGAAAGACATCATGTGGACACATTATCCAACACATTTTGCTGCATTTTTGTGAATATTAAGGGAATTAATGAATGGTGAAAAAACACACGAAGGTAAGACTATAGCCTTATGAATTTTGCAAAATTTGATGCAAATTCAAAAGTACATTTTATTGTGAAATTTGATTTGTTTGTGTAAAATACATCATGTGGACACATTTTCAAACACATTCTGATGCCTTTGTGTGAATATTAAGGGAATTAATGAATGGTGAAAAAACACACGAAGGTAAGACTATAGCCTTATGAATATTGCAAAATTTGATGAAAATTCAAAAGTACATTTTCTTGTGGAATTTGAAATATTTACACAAAATACACCATGTGGACACATTTTCCAACACATTTTGATGCCTTTGTGCGAATATTAAGGGAATTAAGGAATGGTGAAAAAACACACGAATGTAAGACTATAGCCTTATGAATTTTGGTCAATTTTGTGCAAAATCATAAGTACAATTTATTGTGAAATTTGATTTGTTTGTGTAAAATACATCACGTGGACACATTATCCAACACATTTTGCTGCATGTTTGTGAATATTAAGGGAATTTATGAATGGTGAAAAAACACACAAATGTAAGACTATAGCCTTATGAATTTTGTCAAATTTGGAGCAAAATCAAATGTCCGTTTTATGATGGCCTTTGAATTATTTGGGCGAAAGACATCATGTGGACTCATTATCCAACACATTTTGCTCCCTTTTTGTGAATATTTAGGGAATTAATGAATGGTGAAAAAACACACGAAGGTAAGACTATAGCCTTATGAATTTTGCAAAATTTGATGCAAATTCAAAAGTACATTTTCATGTGGAATTTGAAATATTTACACAAAATACACCATGTGGACACATTATCCAACACATTTTGCTCCCATTTTGTGAATATTAAGGGAATTTATGAACGGTGAAAAAACACACAAAAGGTAAGACTATAGCCTTATGAATTTTGGTAAATTTGGTGCAAAATCAAAAATACAATTTATTGTGCAATTTGATTTGTTTGTGTAAAATACATCATGTGGACACATTATCCAACACATTTTGATGCCTTTGTGTGAATATTAAGGGAATTCATGAATGGTCAAATAATGCACACGAAGGTAAGACTATAGCCTTATGAATTTTGGTCAATTTTGTGCAAAATCAAAAGTACATTTTCTTGTGGAATTTGAAATATTTACACAAAATACACCATGTGGACACATTATCCAACACATTTTGATGCCTTTGTGAAAATATGAAGGGAATTCATGAATGGTCAAAAAATGCACACGAAGGTAAGACTATAGCCTTATGAATTTTGGTAAATTTTGTGCAAAATCAAAAGTACATTTTCTTGTGGAATTTGAAATATTTACACAAAATACAACATGTGGTCACATTATCCAACACATTTTGATGCCTTTGTGTGAATATGAAGTGAATTTTTGAAAGGTCAAAAAACGCACAGCTAGGTAAGTCTATAGACTTATGTAATTAGTCAAATTTGTGGCAATATCAAATGTAAATTTTATTGTGAAATTTGATTTGTTTGTGTAACATACATCATGTGGACACATTTTCAAACGCATTTAGATGACTTTGTGCGAAGATAAAGGGAATTCATGAATGGTCAAAAAATGCACACGAAGGTAAGACTATAGCCTTATGAATTTTGCAAAATTTGATGCAAAATGCAATGTACGTTTTATGATGGCCTTTGAATTATTTGGACGAAAGACATCATGTGGACACATTATCCAACACATTTTGCTCCCTTTTTGTGAATATTAAGGGAATTTATGAATGGTGAAAAAACACACGAAGATAAGACTATAGCCTTATGAATTTTGTCAAATTTGGTGCAAAATGCAATGTATGTTTTATGATGGCCTTTGAATTATTTGGACAATAGACATCATGTGGTCACATTATCCAACATATTTTGCTCCCTTTGTGTGAATATTAAGGGAATTAATGAATGGTGAAAAAACACACGAAGGTAAGACTATAGCCTTATGAATATTGCAAAATTTGATGAAAATTCAAAAGTACATTTTCTTGTGGAATTTGAAATATTTACACAAAATACACCATGTGGACACATTTTCCAACACATTTTGATGCCTTTGTGCGAATATTAAGGGAATTAAGGAATGGTGAAAAAACACACGAATGTAAGACTATAGCCTTATGAATTTTGGTCAATTTTGTGCAAAATCATAAGTACAATTTATTGTGAAATTTGATTTGTTTGTGTAAAATACATCACGTGGACACATTATCCAACACATTTTGCTGCATGTTTGTGAATATTAAGGGAATTTATGAATGGTGAAAAAACACACAAATGTAAGACTATAGCCTTATGAATTTTGTCAAATTTGGAGCAAAATCAAATGTCCGTTTTATGATGGCCTTTGAATTATTTGGGCGAAAGACATCATGTGGACTCATTATCCAACACATTTTGCTCCCTTTTTGTGAATATTTAGGGAATTAATGAATGGTGAAAAAACACACGAAGGTAAGACTATAGCCTTATGAATTTTGCAAAATTTGATGCAAATTCAAAAGTACATTTTCATGTGGAATTTGAAATATTTACACAAAATACACCATGTGGACACATTATCCAACACATTTTGCTCCCATTTTGTGAATATTAAGGGAATTTATGAACGGTGAAAAAACACACAAAAGGTAAGACTATAGCCTTATGAATTTTGGTAAATTTGGTGCAAAATCAAAAATACAATTTATTGTGCAATTTGATTTGTTTGTGTAAAATACATCATGTGGACACATTATCCAACACATTTTGATGCCTTTGTGTGAATATTAAGGGAATTCATGAATGGTCAAATAATGCACACGAAGGTAAGACTATAGCCTTATGAATTTTGGTCAATTTTGTGCAAAATCAAAAGTACATTTTCTTGTGGAATTTGAAATATTTACACAAAATACACCATGTGGACACATTATCCAACACATTTTGATGCCTTTGTGAAAATATGAAGGGAATTCATGAATGGTCAAAAAATGCACACGAAGGTAAGACTATAGCCTTATGAATTTTGGTAAATTTTGTGCAAAATCAAAAGTACATTTTCTTGTGGAATTTGAAATATTTACACAAAATACAACATGTGGTCACATTATCCAACACATTTTGATGCCTTTGTGTGAATATGAAGTGAATTTTTGAAAGGTCAAAAAACGCACAGCTAGGTAAGTCTATAGACTTATGTAATTAGTCAAATTTGTGGCAATATCAAATGTAAATTTTATTGTGAAATTTGATTTGTTTGTGTAACATACATCATGTGGACACATTTTCAAACGCATTTAGATGACTTTGTGCGAAGATAAAGGGAATTCATGAATGGTCAAAAAATGCACACGAAGGTAAGACTATAGCCTTATGAATTTTGCAAAATTTGATGCAAAATGCAATGTACGTTTTATGATGGCCTTTGAATTATTTGGACGAAAGACATCATGTGGACACATTATCCAACACATTTTGCTCCCTTTTTGTGAATATTAAGGGAATTTATGAATGGTGAAAAAACACACGAAGATAAGACTATAGCCTTATGAATTTTGTCAAATTTGGTGCAAAATGCAATGTATGTTTTATGATGGCCTTTGAATTATTTGGACAATAGACATCATGTGGTCACATTATCCAACATATTTTGCTCCCTTTTTGTGAATATTAAGGGAATTTATGAACGGTGAAAAAACACACAAAAGGTAAGACTATAGCCTTATGAATTTTGGTAAATTTTGTGCAAAATCAAAAATACAATTTATTGTGAAATTTGATTTGTTTGTGTAAAATACATCATGTGGACACATTATCCAACACATTTTGATGCCTTTGTGTGAATATAAAGGGAATTCATGAATGGTCAAATAATGCACACGAAGGTAAGACTATAGCCTTATGAATTTTGCAAAATTTGATGCAAATTCAAAAGTACATTTTATTGTGAAATTTGAATTATTGGCAGAAAATACAACATGTGGACACCTTATCCAACACATTTTGATGCCTTTGTGTAATATGAAGGGAATTTTTGAACGGTCAAAAAACGCACAGCTAGGTAAGTCTATAGCCTTATGTAATTTGTCAAATTTGTGGCAATATCAAATCTACGTTTTATGATGGCCTTTGAATTATTTGGACAAAATACATCATGTGGACACATTATCCAACACATTTTGCTCCCTTTTTGTGAATATTAAGGGAATTTATGAACGGTGAAAAAACACACGAAAGGTAAGACTATAGCCTTATGTAATTTGTCAAATTTGTGTCAATATCAAATGTAAATTTTAGTGTGAAATTTGATTTGTTTGTGTAAAATACATCATGTGGACACATTTTCAAACACATTCTGATGCCTTTGTGTGAATATAAAGGGAATTTATGAATGGTCAAAAAATGCACACGAAGGTAAGACTATAGCCTTATGAATTTTGTCAAATTTGGTACAAAATGCAATGTACGTTTTATGATGGCCTTTGAATTATTTGGACAAAAGACATCATGTGGACACATTATCCAACACATTTTCCTCCCTTTTTGTGAATATTAAGGGAATTAATGAATGGTGAAAAAACATGCGAAGGTAAGACTATAGCCTTATGAATTTTGGTAAATTTTGTGCAAAATCAAAAGTACATTTTCTTGTGGAATTTGAAATATTTACACAAAATACAACATGTGGTCACATTATCCAACACATTTTGATGCCTTTGTGTGAATATGAAGTGAATTTTTGAAAGGTCAAAAAACGCACAGCTAGGTAAGTCTATAGACTTATGTAATTAGTCAAATTTGTGGCAATATCAAATGTAAATTTTATTGTGAAATTTGATTTGTTTGTGTAACATACATCATGTGGACACATTTTCAAACGCATTTAGATGACTTTGTGCGAAGATAAAGGGAATTCATGAATGGTCAAAAAATGCACACGAAGGTAAGACTATAGCCTTAGGAATTTAGTCAAATTTGGTGCAAAATGCAATGTACGTTTTACGATGGCCTTTGAATTATTTGGACAAAATACACCATGTGGACACATTATCCAACATTTTTTGATGCTGTTGTGTGAATATTAAGGGAATTTATGAACGGTGAAAAACACACAAATGTAAGACTATAGCCTTATCAATTCAGAGAAAATTGGGACAATATCAACTGTTTATTTTACGATTGAAGTTGAATCATTTATGTAAAATACTGCCTTTGTCCATTGTGCAGTAGTCTTTAGATAGCTTACAGTAGTCTTTAAATGGTGAGTAGTCTATAGTGTGCAGTAGTTTTAGACAGTGTGCAGTAGTCTTTAGATGGAGCCTGTGTGTGTTTGAGTGACTCGTACCTGAAGTGGCCAGTTTTCAGCTCACTGCAATGAAAGTACAGCGGCTGCTTAAGCAGAGCTCAAGGCTGTTATTATACTACACTCAAATTATTATACAGTCCAGGTTGTTTCATTAATTTATTAATAACCATTGCAATCCTGAAATCAAGGGGCACTGCAGCCCCCTAAACCCTTGTCCTGCACCCCAATGTATACGTACAGTATCTGAAATGTTTATTATGGTTTGATGCTGAATGCTAATTTAAAAAAAGGTTAGATAGATGCTCGTTTTACCATCGTCCAGCTCAGCTGTGGTCCAAGGTCCTGCAGGAACATAGTGGCTGTGGTTCCCACCGGCAGATCCTCCAGAACTTCTTCATCCTTCAGGGCTTTTCCCTCTGGAAACCGCGGGACATTCAGCAGAAACTGGTTAAACACTATGAAGTGTGAAATGGTTCGCTGTCTAGAAACTTACTGAGTCAAAATTGTTTGCCTTGGTGGTGACAGGAACCAGGAGTCAACACAAACATAATCATATAATGATAGAACAGTGGAAAAACTGAAATAATACCTTTTCTTTGGGGACTATTTTGTGTCACAATAACCTGCATGTATCCCTCCACCATTAAAGGACTAGAAATATATTTTAGTACCAAAACTTTCTCAAAACTCATAAAACAGCGTCTCAGTCATCAGGCAGTGAATTCAGAACCAGTTTATGGAGGAACTTTCTGTGAGGAGCTTTTAGAGGGACGTCTGGTTCCCATCACCACCACTGTGAGGAGCTTTTAGAGGGGGACGTCTGGTTCCCATCACCACCACTGTGAGGAGCTTTTAGAGGGGGACGTCTGGGGCCGTATTACAGAAACTTCCTCTCTTTAGTCCTGAACTCAGATCTGACGGGTCAAGATAAGATTTTACATGAATTCATGTTACGCAAGCAAATCTAGTCTTAACATAGGAAACTTATCTTACAGCATCAGGTCTCCAGTTAGGAAATCTTAACATACTTGATCAGAATTGATAATCAGCACTCATGACTGTTTCCTAGCAACTGACCATAAACACATAGCTGAAATGTAAACACGCCATCAAAATAATGTTAAAATGTGAGTTGAGCTGCTGTTACTAATGTAAAAAAGATCAAACAGAACTAAAGAGTGATAAACTGTAAGTAATGAATACCGTGAGAGCGCCCCCTGCTGTTTATCAGAGCTCCCCCTGCTGTTTATCAGAGTCACTGTCTCCCCAGTTTCAGTCTCCATTTCCCAAACTCTTTAGCCGAGCATGCTAACGTTCCTCCTCCTAATAAACAGCCACACGTTCAGCTCCGCCTCCTCATTATTCACCACCATCACTGTAATACTCCATCATCTACATTAACACAGGAAGGTGATCAGAGGGGCGGTGGAGTTCGAGTCGGCAGCGTCTGAGATGTTTAAAGCGCAGAGTTAGAAGAGAAAAACATCTCCCAGTGAAAGCCGCGTTTTACAGTAGGAATAAATGGAGCTCATTATGCTGGTAGTGAACTACGCTGCCTGACTCAGCCGCCTCAGAACCAGAGAAACGGGCCTTAAACAGAAGTCAGGACCCTGCTGGGGTTCATCCTGAAGTTAGGACAGGATTTAGGAGGTTTAGTCCAGTCAGGATGTTTGTGTGATGCTGTTTTCTGATCTGGAGGTAATGATGAGATGATGAAGGTGGAGCTGATATTCTGGAATAGCTACTGTCCTGAATTCAGTCTGTCAGGGAGATTAAACACCAGATTTCAGAGCTAAGACGGTTCTGTAATCCGGCTCCTAATCATCTCTGTTTCTACTCAGTACTGAAACATATTTACCCGGGTGCAGCTTCAGGGCCTGTCTCGATGGATACCACTTAGGATCTGCAAACATTTAGCACATCGTTATCAGCATCAGACTATTTATAATAAGATTCCTCACAGGATTATGGACGCGGTATCAGCGAGTTTATTTACACAGTTAAACAAGAGCACTCACAGAGTCTGTGCAGCAGATTCTTGATTTCTCCGACTGTAGCGTTGGGCTCCACCTGGAAAAATCAGGAAAAAACGGACAGCTGTCACAACTGGTCACTCTCAGGTTTCAACACAACTGTCTTTTCAGCTGAGATTCTCCTTAAAAAATGCTTATGGACATTCATAACTCCATAGATGATCCTTTGTGAGCTGATGCCCTGAGTATCTTCTTTCAGTGTTGTCTAATCTAAACATCTCAATGAAGACATTGGTAAGATTCCATAAGGCTACATAATCATCACATAAACCTTTATGTACTGTAAGAGGTATCATTTGTCACACAGTGAGCATTTACAGTGGTTCTTAGATAAAGTCAGATAAATTTGATCATTTATAAGTTTCAACCTGTCACACCATCAGTATTACATTAGTGAGTGTGTTTAAATGCTCTTTAATAATCTGATAACTGCAGATAATCAGACGGTGTCAGACAATAGACACATAGAACGGAGATTGAGCGCCAGACCCTCTTGCTCAACATCAGTGTCTGACCTAACAAATGTTCTTCTGGATGAATGGACAAACATTTTTGTCCATATAGTGGTCATTACGCTACAGTCAGCTGTAAAAACATCACGACTAAAAACCACTGTCACCTGCCGCAGGTGTTCCATCAACTTGACGTCAAAGATGGTAACGGCGGCCTTTATGACATACGACACCTATTTAAATAAGTCTTCATGAATATTTATATATGTTTATGTAAGTTGTCATGATGACCTTATGCACTCTCACATCATGAACTTATGAACAATCTTAAATAACATGGTTCTTCAAGGGTTCTTTAGTAAAAGCAATAGTTCTATATAGTAGTTCTATATATGAACACATTTCAAGGTCCTTTGCAGGTACATTTTCCATTAATCAAGGTAACAATGTAACAATGTAAATGTAACCTCAAAGGTACACTCTTAAAAAAAGATTGTTCATCAAGGGTTCTTTAGAAAAAAGTTCTATATAGCACTCAGAAGGGTTCTTCTATTATTACCTTGTCAAGCTTGTTAAAATAGTAGAACCCTTTGGTTGCTATATAGAACTTTTTTCAAAAAGGTTCTATATAGTACTGTCTAAAGCATATTCTCCATCAATCTGGAGAACCCTTTAATGGTGCAAAGAACCCTTTAATCATGCAAAGGGTTGTTCATGGTTCTGTGTAGAACTATTTTCTTTACTAAAGAACCCTTGAAGAACCACTTTTTATTAAGTGTGCATTGTTCAAAGGTTCTTTGCATAGTGAAGTGGTTCTTCAGACTGATGGAGAACGTACTGTGCATATCACCTTTTTCAAAATGGTTCTCTATAGCACCAAAAAGGGTTCTATTGTTGTTATGATGTCTTAAGCTTGTAACAATATGAAACCATACACAACACGTTCTTCATCAGTCTGAAGAACCATTTCGCCATGCAAAACATGCAAATGCTTCTTTGAGCATTCATGGTTCTATGTTGAACCATTTCCTTTACTAAAGAACCCTTGCAGAACCATCTTTTCTAAGAGCATAGAGGAAAAATACTTTAACATAGGAACACCATCTGACGCACCTTGTCCAGGTAGCAGAGCTGAGCTTTGCTTTTGGGGTCCAGAATCTCCACCTCAAAAAAAACATAATTCTTGAAGTTGGCAGGACCTCCAGCTTTCAGGCCGTGGTCACACCTGGCCTTTATAAACTGGGCAACAGTGAATAAATCCTTTAACTCCAAACATTCCATTCTTCTGCTGCAGTGTGGGGCGGCTGAGCTCAGGCCCGAGCGGGGTGGGCTGTGGGTGGTATGAGGGTGGCATGCTTCTGATGATCTCACACACCTATCAGCTTCTACAGCTCAGATCGAATGACCAGCTGAGATGGTTTCTTAATCTTCCTGAGGTTTCCACTGATCTGGCTCTGAAATGAGTTCACTCGAGGGTTACATTTAACTTGCAAACAAACACCCGAGAACCCTGCCTGACCTACTTATCTGCCCCAACAGCCCCCCCTCCCCACAAGCTCTCCACCCTCCACGAAACCACCATCCCCAAACATATAATGTTCCATAAAGTTGACTCCTGACTATCCTGACTTACTGTCCAGTAACTACTGATTTAGTAAAAACACTTTAAAAAGATGTAATAATAAGGTTCTATGTAGAACCATTTCATGCTTAAAAGGTTCTTTGCATGGTGAAATGGGTTGTGCTATCGTTACGATGTCAGGATTATAACAATGGAAATCAGTACAAAAAACATTAAAACAAGGTCAAAAGTCCTGGATACCAAGACAAGCAGGATGAGCTACACCAACATATATGATGCTGATATAATAACCCCAGAGGAAAACAGGCTCATGGGCCCGTTTCTTCGTTTCAGACGCCACTCACACAGTGCAGACGTGTCGGAGGCCTTAAATCGGGCGGCTAATTAATGACCTGAGAACTTTGGGTTTGAGGAATAACAGTGGAGAGGAGAAAATTTGGCTGGACGTCACCAGTGCAAACTTTTGATGCACATTTTTGTCTTCCATTCTGAAAAGCTGAAGCCTGTCAAGCCTTTATAAGCTACACTGCCACAGGCTTTGAAATAAAGGTACCAAAAAGGGTTCTTTGGAGTTTTCCCTTAGAACCCATATGTCAAACACAAGGTCCATGAGCCAGATCAGGCCCACGATGCAATCCTGCCCAGCCAACGAGATGCTTTGAATTTTCTACTAGCCTGTTTCACAAAGTGCTGAACTACAATCCCCAGCATGCACTGCAGCATAATGTGCAAGAACCTTTTTTAAAACTGTATTTTTTTAACCAAAGCATGAATTATCATTTTATTTTAAAAAATTAATTGCTTGTTTTCCTGCAATCTTCATTTTTTAATTGATATATTATTTGGGGACTATTTTGCCGCTCAGCGCCCTGCATGTCTCCCTCCACCATGAATGGAGTTGAAGTTCTCTAAACTCATAAAACAGCGTCTCAGTCATCAGGCAGTGAATTCAGAACCAGTTCATGTAGGAACTTTCTGTAGGAGCTTTTAGAGGGACGTCTGGTTCCCATCACCACCACTGTGAGCAGCTCTGACTCGGTACGTTTATCTAGAACAGAGCGTTTCACACCGAACCACTCAGAACCGCTCTGATTAAATCCGAACCACTAAATTATGCAGAAATTTGAAAAATGATTTCAGTGTTGACGTCTCAGAGCTGCATTTCCTCACTGTGTAATACTGTGTTTTGATTATTAATCTGAAACGTGGCAAATCGTAAAAATAAGAAAGAAAAAAGAAACACCTGACTGGTACACTAGTAAAAAGATGGTTCTTCAAGGGTTCTTCAGTGGAGGGAGTGGTTCTATGCAGAACCCTAAGTTCAGTATAGAACCATTTGCATGTTTCAATGGATTCTGTTATTATGATTCAGGCTTGCAACAACAGAAGAACCCTATTTGGTGCTATATAGAACCCTTTTCAAAAAGATTCCATATATATATATCCATCTATAGCCCATTCTCTATTTCACCATGCAGAGAACCATGTCTTTCAGTGTTCATGGTTCTAAATAGAACCATTCTCTTTACTAAAGAACCCCTAAAGAACCCTCTTTTTCAGAGTGTGCTGTGTGATGGGGGTGTGTCTCTGCTGATCAGCTGAGCTGCAGTGCTGCTCTAAATCTGTCTCTGTGTAATTCATCAGGATGTGTTGGCCAAACATCAGAAACCCAAGCCCTTCGCTAACCTAACACTTCATAGATACTTTGGTTCTAGTGCTAATGTTAGCAGAACAGATGCTGCACCACCCATAGAGTCTCTGAGAACCCGACTGCAGCACAGACACATCAGGACAAACAGACAGAAGCTGCACTAAATATGAGATAAATAAGAAATGAACCCAAACCGCGTGAAGGCGGCCTTCCTCTCCGAATCTGCGTGCAAACGTTCTGCCCTGTTTTAGGCCAAGAACCGAAAAAGCCTCACGCTTTCACCAGTATGTCTGTATCTGTGTGTAATGTTTAAATCCTCCTGTTGTTCTACACATTTTAATGCAGAATTACTAATTATTTGCCCAAAATCCTGGGGGAATAATAAAACAGTGTCCTGTGCAGCAGTTACAGCACATTTTATACGTTGTGTTTTATTTTTTTGTTAATCTCAGCAGTTAAAGAGAAATTGTGGATTAAAATAAGTAGAAACGTGATATTTCAGCAGGTTCCCTGTAGAGCATGTGTTGCACAACTGTATACTTCATACAGAGTCAATATATTACTATGTTTTATCACCTGTCTGTAACCTTATCACCCTGAGCTGCCACCGGCATGAAAAGTGCTATATGAATAAAATTATTATTATTATTATTAAGAGAATTTTTCTTTAAGAAAGCTTTTGCCTGAGTCAAATAAACTTGGAATATTCTGGAACAAACTGCTTTGGGGAAAATAGAAGGCGATACACATGTAAACATTACAAACTGAAACACTCAAACCAGCTACATGTAGACTACGTGGCCTATATAGCGGCTACGTGCAGACTATGAGGCCTATATAGTGGCTATGTGCACTCTACATGGCCTATATAGCGGCTACGTGCAGACTACACGGCCTATAGAGCGGCTATGTGTAGACTACGCGGCCTATAGAGCGGCTACGTGCAGACTATGCGGCCTATAGAGCAGCTACGTGCAGACTACGTGGCCTATAGAGCGGCTACGTGTAGACTACGTGGCCTATAGAGCGGCTACGTGCAGACTACGTGGCCTATAGAGCGGCTACGTGTAGACTACGCGGCCTATAGAGCGGCTACGTGTAGACTACGCGGCCTATAGAGCGGCTACGTGCAGACTACGTGGCCTATAGAGCGGCTACGTGTAGACTACGCGGCCTATAGAGCGGCTACGTGTAGACTACGCGGCCTATAGAGCGGCTACGTGCAGACTACGCGGCCTATAGAGCGGCTACGTGTAGACTACGCGGCCTATAGAGCGGCTACGTGCAGACTACGCGGCCTATAGAGCGGCTACGTGTAGACTACGCGGCCTATAGAGCGGCTATGTGCAGACTACGTGGCCTATAGAGCGGCTATGTGCAGACTACGTGGCCTATAGAGCGGCTACGTGCAGACTACGCGGCCTATAGAGCGGCTACGTGTAGACTACGCGGCCTATAGAGCGGCTACGTGTAGACTACGTGGCCTATATAGCGGCTATGTGCAGACTACGCGGCCTATAGTCTAAGTCTAAGCAGAAAACCAACACTGAATGCCCGTGACCTTCGACCCCTCAGGCGTCACTGCATTAAAAACCCACATCATTCTGTAACGGATATTCCCACATGGGCTCAGGAACACTTCGGAAAACCACTGTCAGTGAACTCAGTTCGTCGCTCCAACTACAAGTGCAGGTTAAAACTCTGCCATGCAAAGCGAAGCCACATATCAACACCACCCAGAAACGCCGCCGGCTTCTCTGGGCCGAGCTCATCTGAGATGGACTGACGCAGAGTGGAAAAGTGTCCTGTGGTCTGACGCGTCCACATTTCACACTGTTTCTGGAAATCATGGACGTCGTGTCCTCCGGACCAAAGAGGAAAAGGACTGTCCGGATTGTTTTCAGCGCAAAGTTCAAAAGCCAGCATCTCTGATGGTGGGGGGGGGGGGGGGGGGGGGTGTTAGTGCCCATGGCAGGGGTAACCTGCACATCTGTGAAGGCATACAGGTTTTACATACAGGTTTTGGAGCAACATCTGCTGCCATCCAAGCAGCGTCTTTTTCAGGGACGTCCTGCTTATTTCAGCAAGACGATGCCGAGCCACATTCTGCACGTGTTACAACAGCGTGGCTTCGTAGTAAAAGAGTGCGGGTACTAGACTGGCCTGCCTGCAGTCCAGACCGTCTCCCATTGAAAATGTGTGGCGCATTATGAAGCTCAAAATACGACAGCGGAGACCCCCGGACTGCTGAGCAGCTGAAGCTGGACATCAAGCAGGAATGGGAAAGAATTCCACCTACAAAGCTTCAACAATCAGTGTCCTCAGTTCCCAAACGCTGATTGAGTGTTAAAGGAAAGGTGATGTAACACAGTGGGAAACACGCCCCTGTCCCAACTTCTCTGGAACGTGTTGCAGGCATCAAATTCAAAATGAGTGAATATTTGCAAAAAACAATAAAGTTTATCCGTTTGAACATTAAATATCTCGTCTTTGTAGTGAATTCAATTGAATATCGATTGAAAAGGATTTGCAAATCATCGGATTCTGTTTTTATTCATGTTTTACACAACGTCCCAACATCACTGGAAGAGGGGTTGCAAGTTACAGAACTGGTTTTGTGCTGTTTGGAACCATATAAAGAACTATTTAAGCAGTAAAATGGTGTTCCTGCACCCTTAGGCTAAAAGGGTTCTCCAATCTGAAGAACACTTTCACCATGCAAAGAACCCTTCAAATCATGCAACGGGTTCATGGTTCCATATAGAACCATTCCCATTTATGGTAACAGAAGTTGAGGACAGTGTGGGTCAGTCTTACCTCAAAGTAGGCCACTCTGTTAATGGCTCTGTGTCGAGTCCAGTCGTCTGATCGGTAACCATGCCAGACAACAAAATCACAGCCACGGATAGTTTCAGGGTTCTCATACGGAAATAGATCCATACTCGCCGTCCTTACTGAAGACCCTCCACAGACCCCGAGGCCCGTTAAAGTGAGGTACAGCGTCACTCTGTCGTCTGCGAGGAGAACTGTGAGTCGGTTGGGTTTCAATCTGTGCTGATCAGACTGGAATCACCAGCTGCCCCCAATGATCAATACAGCAGCTAATTAGCGTGGGAGCTGCGCTGGCATTAATACGTCGTCCTACTGTGTCTAATCATCACTTTCACCGAAACACGTCGGACAGCGGGCGGTTCTAAACGTGGGCAGCAGTGACCCTCACGCTGAACTGGCAGGAGATCCTTTCATTTCTCCACTGAAGATTTGCTTATTTCAATTATTGTTATTAATAAATGCAACTGCTTTTTAAACTCTGTGATTTTGTCTTAGCATTGACACTTTAAACGAGACAGAAAAGTAAAAAACGTTCTGTGTTCTGTGAGACGGGGTTTCTCAACCTTTTTCAAGCCAAGGCCCACCTGTTTACAACTAGAAAGCACAGCAACCCACAGAAAAAACTAAAATCAACTTTTATTTTTTTACTTATTTTTATTTTTTTTTCTTAATTACTCAAAACCGGTGAAATCGGTCCTGAAAAGATCAGGATGTCCATTTCAGCTCAATCAAAAAGGGGGAAACGGTAAATGTAGATGTGGGCTGTGATTTGGAGCTGCACTGTTTGGTCTGGAGTCTCTTTAGTGTTGAGCGTTTTAGTGAAATAAGCCTCACTGAACTCAGTGGGCGTCTGGATCAGCATCGCCACAGTCAACAGCAATAATAAGCCTGGTGCTCAGTCAGGAATCAAACACAGCTCTTGGCTATTATTTCAAGGCTCGTCTGTCTTTTCTACCATGAGGAAGAACCATTAAGAGAAACTGAGCCTCAAAAGGAGAACCTCCCTAAGAACATGAGGAAGAACCACTAAGAGGAACTGAGCTTCAAAATGAGAACCTCCCTAAGAACATGAGGAAGAACCAATGAGAGGAAACTGAGTCTCACAAAAATCTCCCTAAGAACATGAGGAAGAACCCTCCTGCTCATACATGGCACAGCCTGTACCTCCTAAACCAGTAAACATTCTATAATATCTAGAACAGTTGAGTTTATTTCTCTGCATTCCTGGATTGATTACAGAATGTTTTGGAGGGCGACAGAATAAAAAGTGACGTGGCTGTGAATTCTTCTGCCCCAGACAACGCCTTCAGGGTGAGAACGTAAACGTTTCAGCCAGGGTGCCACCAAAGCACTTTCACTCCCCGCGTGATTCGGTTCCCCTGAGAGGAACACAGCAGGTTTAGAGTCCGGCTGCACACAGAATCCAAAACAACAGCATCAGCGCCTTCCCTCAGCACCTCTGAGTCACTGGCTGCGTACGGAGCGCACAGGACGTTAAAGCGATAGTCTGGGACTTTTCTCCAGTCACTCCAAACGTAGGCAAACAAAGACGTGTTTGTCTGCCTCTTCGGTTTTAGCACTGGAGCTATGAGGATGAAGTAGCTAACAAGTTATGGAAGCTTATACTCCACCAATTAGCTTGCATAATTACTGAATCCTTAGATGCCTCAAATATGTTAGCAAAGTTATTTTCCAGCTTCTTATTCAATTTTTCCACCTTCCATTCACAGAACATTAAAACAAATAATAATAATAATAATAATAATAATAACAATAATACTCCACTATAACAGTAATACTGTTTTAAACAGTAAGATTTGGCCATATTAACATTATTGTTCTAATAAGAACTGTATAGGTTATATAAGTACAATTTATTAAACCTACAGCAAGATCTACCAAACCCTACCAAGACCTAGCAGACCATACTTTTCTTTTAAACCAACCAAGAATCATAAACCATGGAAAGTTCTTCCAAACCATACCAAAACTATTAAACCATAGCAAGAAATACCAAATTATACCAAAACTACGAAACAATAGCAAGAAATACCAAATCATACCAAAACTACCAAACCATAAAGAGATCTACCAAACCGTACCAAGAACTACCGAACCATACAAAGAACTACAAAAAACATCAAAAACTACCAAACCATATCAAGATCTACCAAACCATAGCAACAACTACCAAACCATATCAAGATCTACCAACCCATAGCAAGATCAAACAAACCACATCAAGAACTACCAAACCATACCAAGATCTACCAAACCATGGCAAGAACTACCAGACCATAGCAAGAAATACCAACCCATACCAAGATCCACCAAACTGTACCAAGAACTACCAACCCATACCAAGATCCACCAAACCATACCAAGATCTACCAAACCATAGCAACAACTACCAACCCATAGCAAGAACTACCAACCCATAGCAAGATCCAGCAAACCATACCAAGAGTTACCAAACCATACCAAGAGTTACCAAACCATATCAAGATCCACCAAACTGTACCAAGATCTATCAAACCATAGCAAGAACTACCAACCCAAAAACAACAACCATATGACGAACTACCAAACCACTGCAACATCTACTTTTCCATAGCAAGAACTGTAGTTATAAGGCTTCTCTGGGGTGTTGCTGAATTACCTGCTGTGCTGAAACTGATTTTGGAGTTGAGTGCCACAGATATCGGTTATGAAATAGCAAATCATGTTTAGGCCAAGCCTGCTGGACCATGCTAACCGGTGGAGTAGAAGCTTCTGTTACTTGCTAGCTTCACTAGCCTTTTAGCTCCAGAGCTAAAAGTAAAGAGCCAAATGTCAGAGCTCAAAACGTGTCCCTGCTGACCGAACTATTTAGGGTGGGGAGGCTGAGTAAATCAGATATTTGTCTGCACTATTATTTTAATTTTAATGTTGGCCTTGTACTCTGTTCTCACTCTTCTGTCCTCAGCCTGATTTGAGCTGACAGTTGGCCGTGGCTCTTACTTCTGGACCTGTCAATCAAACAGCCGGCCGTAGACAGTAAAGTGCGCAGGAGGAACGCCCAGAGCAAGCCGGCCAGCGTCCAAGAGAACTGGACAAATTACAGGAGAACCCTCATTTATTACTGTCCTAGAGGTTTTTACAGCTGCTAACAAGCGTTTACCAATACTTAAGATACTTTTTCTAAACTCTAAACACACCTACCTCATACAAACAGCCAGAGTTAACATCCTGTTCAAAAGCACATATCCTTAACTCAGTACCAACAAGGTTTTCTCTCTATACACCAACTCTGCGAAAACACAGCAAACCGCGATCAGTATCCAATCATTCTTTCAAAACCCCTGCGCAGATTCTCTATTCAAGAGGACCATAAAGCCAATCACTGCACAGCCACTGTCAAAAAACTGACAGCTGATCATCACAGAAACAGTACAGCGTGTAGGGTTTTACTCTCTCCCAGCAAACAGACACTATCACATCCGCTGTTCAGATCATTTTTACTGTAATCCACTACTTTTGGACTTTTTACTCAAATGTGTGCATTTTTGGCAACATGCTGTCCACACAGTGCGTGATATTACTGTAACGTACTGTATGGAATGTAGATTAGACAATAAAGGAGTCTGTGACAGTCTTGCAGTAAAGGTTACATTTTATTAGGGACATTAAATTGCAGCCTAACTCAAAAAAGAATTACCGTAATTATAAACATAATTAGCCTTGGTCTCATATGTGTAAAAATACATATATACAAAAAACGGCGCACAAGATTGGAAATAAAACGGAACGCAAAACTGAGCAGTCCTGTTAATCCGAACCGTCTTCAGCGTTTGGCCACATGTTTTCATCCTCATCACATCTGACATTGTCCCTTGCTGTGCGACGCTTGGCATGCCTCATCCACCCCTGGCAGTCTTCAGCTGAAACGTCTCTGCAGCCGGCATCCATTGCATCCAGGAGGGACATTTGGTCATGTGGCTGATGATCGTTCTCCTTTACAGATTCTCCTTCTCTGATCACAAAGCTGACCTGTTTCACACCTGTTGACTCCTTTTCTGTCTCTGAGCTCATCACTAAGTCTAATGCTATCCCCTGTCAGCTTGACCCTGCCCCACCCCTCTACTCAAGGCCTGTTCATCCTGCCCCCACCCCTCTACTCAAGGCCTGTTCATCCTGCCCCCACCCCTCTACTCAAGGCCTGTTCATCCTGCCCCCACCCCTCTACTCAAGGCCTGTTCATCCTGCCCCCACCCCTCTACTCAAGGCCTGTTCATCCTGCCTCCACCCCTCTAATCAAGGCCTGTTCATCCTGCCCCCACCCCTCTACTCAAGGCCTGTTCATCCTGCCCCCACCCCTCTACTCAAGGCATGTTCATCCTGCCCCCACCCCTCTACTCGAGGCCTGTTCATCCTGCCCCCAGCCCTCTACTCAAGGCCTGTTCATCCTGCCCCCACCCCTCTACTCAAGGCATGTTCATCCTGCCCCCACCCCTCTACTCAAGGCCTGTTCATCCTGCCCCCAGCCCTCTACTCAAGGCCTGTTCAGCCTGCCCCCACCCCTCTACTCAAGGCCTGTTCATCCTGCCCCCACCCCTCTACTCAAGGCCTGTTCATCCTGCCCCCACCCCTCTACTCAAGGCCTGTTCAACCTGCCCCCACCCCTCTACTCAAGGCCTGTTCATCCTGCCCCCACCCCTCTACTCAAGACCTGTTCATCCTGCCCCCACCCCTCTACTCAAGGCCTGTTTATCCTGCCCCCACCCCTCTACTCAAGGCCTGTTCATCCTGCCCCCACCCCTCTACTCAAGGCCTGTTCATCCTGCCCCCACCCCTCTACTCAAGGCCTGTTCATCCTGCCCCCACCCCTCTACTCAAGGCCTGTTCATCCTGCCCCCAGCCGTCTACTCAAGGCCTGTTCATCCTGCCCCCACCCCTCTACTCAAGGCCTGTTCATCCTGCCCCCATACCCTCTACTCAAGACCTGTTCATCCTGCCCCCACCCCTCTACTCAAGGCCTGTTCATCCTGCCCCCACCCCTCTACTCAAGGCCTGTTCATCCTGCCCCCATACCCTCTACTCAAGACCTGTTCATCCTGCCCCCACCCCTCTACTCAAGGCCTGTTCATCCTGCCCCCAGCCCTCTACTCAAGGCCTGTTCAGCCTGCCCCCACCCCTCTACTCAAGGCCTGTTCAGCCTGCCCCCACCCCTCTACTCAAGGCCTGTTCATCCTGCCCCCACCCCTCTACTCAAGGCCTGTTCATCCTGCCCCCACCCCTCTACTCAAGGCCTGTTCATCCTGCCCCCATACCCTCTACTCAAGACCTGTTCATCCTGCCCCCACCCCTCTACTCAAGGCCTGTTCAGCCTGCCCCCACCCCTCTACTCAAGGCCTGTTCATCCTGCCCCCACCCCTCTACTCAAGGCCTGTTCATCCTGCCCCCACCCCTCTACTCAAGGCCTGTTCATCCTGCCCCCACCCCTCTACTCAAGGCCTGTTCATCCTGCCCCCACCCCTCTACTCAAGCCTGTTCATCCTGCCCCCACCCCTCTACTCAAGGCCTGTTCACCCTGCCCCCACCCCTCTACTCAAGGCCTGTTCATCCTGCCCCCACCCCTCTACTCAAGGCCTGTTCATCCTGCCCCCACCCCTCTACTCAAGGCCTGTTCATCCTGCCCCCACCCCTCTACTCAAGGCCTGTTCATCTGTAATCCACCCCCCGGTTGCTACAGTGATAAATTCATGTATCTCTTCTGGTTCTGTTCCTACTGCCCTTAAAACTGCTGCAGTTACTCTGATACTTAAGAAGCCTGAATTGGACCCGACTTCTCTTTCTAACTACAGACCCGTCTCACACCTTCCATTTTTAGCTAAAGTAATGGAAAGAGTTGTCGCTTCCCATCTCCAGACGTTTCTGAGTGATAATGCCGTCTACGAGCCATTCCAGTCTGGTTTCCGTCCTCACCACAGCACTGAGACGGCTCTTTTGTGAGTCGTTAATGATCTTATCCGGTCTGCTGATAGTGGTTCTCTCAGTATTCTCCTTCTCCTCGACTTAAGCACAGCATTTGGTTCTATAAATCATGATGTTCTCATTTCTCGTCTTTTCTCTATTGGCATCACTGACACAGCCCTACAGTGGTTCAGGTCATATCTTACAGACAGACATCAGTTTATTACACTAGGCCCACATAAGTCCTCCTCCTCTCCTGTTACATGTGGTGTCCCGCAGGGCTCAGTTCTTGGACCCCTACTTTTCTTAATCTATGCCACCCCTTGGCCAGATCATTCGTAGCCATGGCCTAAACTTCCATTGTTCTGCTGATGATATTCAGTTATATCTCAGTACACACCCCCTCAGATTCCCCTCCCAGTACAATAATTCACTGTATTTCTGATTTAAAGCTCTGAATGTACAATAACTTTCTCATGCTGAACACTGATAAAACTGAAGTCTTACTGGTTTATTATCAAAGTCATCCAGTTTTTCAGTTAGTATTGATGGCCTGCTCGTTAAGCCTGCACCTGTCGTTAGAAGTCTTGGTGTTTTACTCGACTCTCATTTCTCTTTCTTTCATTTACGTAACATTGCTTGTCTCCGACCGTTCAGGCCATCATCATGTCCCGCATTGACTACTGTAACTCCCTCTTTGTTGGTCTCCCTGTAAAGTCTATCCAGAAGCTCCTGGACAGTCAGAGCTCTGCAGCTGGAGTTCTCACCCACACTAAGCGTTCAGCTCATATCACCCCCGTTCTGTCTCAGCTACGCCGGCTGCCGGTCTCGTCCCGAATAAAGATTAAAATCTTACTTCTCACTTTCAAAGCTTTACATAACCTGCTCCCCCCTCCCTCAGAGAACTGCTGACCTCTTACACTCCCTCTCGCTCTCTCAGGTCTTCTAGCAGTAACTTACTTGCTGTCCAGCACCAGACTTTCCACCTTGGGAGGGAGGTCCTTCAGTGCCACGGCCCCCAAACTCTGGAATTCTCTTCATCAATCCCTCAGGGAGGCTCTTCTCTTTCCTCTTTTAAATCTGACTTAAAGACTTTCTGTTTAATGCACATTTGTCTTCCTCCTCCTCTGTAGTTTTTTTTTTTTGCTATGTGAAGCGACCTTGGGTTTGTGAAAGGCGCTGTATAAATGTAATTTATTATTATTATTATAATAAAGTGTAATGAGTTGATTTGTTTACAGCGTTCACACCATCAGGCCAACAGTCCTACAGACACAGGCAAAGCCTACAGCCCTCAATTAGAGCATTATTTATAGTGATGATGTACCTCGTTAACGACTAGGCTTTACAAAGGCTTATCTGCGCTGAGGGAACGGCTTCTAATGTTCAGGTCTAAAGGCTACTGCACACTGTCTAAAGGCTACTGCTCACTGTCTAAAGACTACTGCACACTGTCTAAAGACTACTGCACACTGTCTAAAGGCTACTGCACACTGTCTAAAGACTACTACACACTGTCTAAAGGCTACTGCTCACTGTCTAAAGACTACTGCACACTGTCTAAAGGCTACTGCACACTGTCTAAAGACTACTGCACACTGTCTAAAGGCTACTGCACACTGTCTAAAGACTACTGCACACTGTCTAAAGGCTACTGCACACTGTCTAAAGACTACTGCACACTGTCTAAAGGCTACTGCACACTGTCTAAAGGCTACTGCACACTGTCTAAAGACTACTGCACACTGTCTAAAGGCTACTGCACACTGTCTAAAGACTACTGCACACTGTCTAAAGGCTACTACACACTGTCTAAAGACTACTGCACACTGTCTAAAGACTACTGCACACTGTCTAAAGGCTACTGCACATTGTCTAAAGACTACTGCACACTGTCTAAAGGCTACTGCACACTGTCTAAAGACTACTGCACACTGTCTAAAGACTACTGCACACTGTCTGAAGACTACTGCACACTGTCTAAAGGCTACTGCACATTGTCTAAAGACTACTGCACATTGTCTAAAGACTACTGCACACTGTCTAAAGACTACTGCACACTGTCTAAAGACTACTGCACACTGTCTAAAGGCTACTGCACATTGTCTAAAGACTACTGCACATTGTCTAAAGACTACTGCACACTGTCTAAAGGCTACTGCACACTGTCTAAAGACGACTGCACACTGTCTAAAGGCTACTGCACACTGTCTAAAGGCTACTGCACACTGTCTAAAGGCTACTGCACACTGTCTAAAGACTACTACACACTGTCTAAAGGTTCCTGCACACTGTCTAAAGGCTACTGCACACTGTGTAAAGGCTACTGCACACTGTCTAAAGGTTCCTGCACACTGTCTAAAGACTACTGCACACTGTCTAAAGGCTACTGCACACTGTCTAAAGACTACTGCACACTGTCTAAAGACGACTGCACACTGTCTAAAGGCTACTGCACACTGTCTAAAGACTACTGCACACTGTCTAAAGACTACTGCACACTGTCTAAAGACGACTGCACACTGTCTAAAGGCTACTGCACACTGTCTAAAGACTACTGCACACTGTGTAAAGGCTACTGCACACTGTCTAAAGGTTCCTGCACACTGTCTAAAGACTACTGCACACTGTCTAAAGGCTACTGCACACTGTCTAAAGACTACTGCACACTGTCTAAAGGCTACTGCACACTGTCTAAAGGCTACTGCACACTGTCTAAAGACTACTGCACACTGTCTAAAGGCTACTGCACACTGTCTAAAGGCTACTGCACACTGTCTAAAGACTACTGCTCACTGTCTAAAGACTACTGCACACTGTCTAAAGACTACTGCACACTGTCTAAAGACTACTGCACACTGTCTAAAGACTACTGCATACTGTCTAAAGACTACTGCACACTGTCTAAAGACTACTGCACACTGTCTAAAGACTACTGCACACTGTCTATAGGCTACTGCACACTGTCTAAAGGCTACTGCACAGTGTCTAAAGACTACTGCACACTGTCTAAAGGCTACTGCACACTGTCTAAAGACTACTGCATACTGTCTAAAGACTACTGCACACTGTCTAAAGACTACTGCATACTGTCTAAAGACTACTGCACACTGTCTAAAGACTACTGCACACTGTCTAAAGACTACTGCATACTGTCTAAAGACTACTGCACACTGTCTATAGGCTACTGCACACTGTCTAAAGACTACTGCACACTGTCTAAAGGCTACTGCACACTGTCTAAAGGCTACTGCACACTGTCTAAAGACTACTGCATACTGTCTAAAGGCTACTGCACACTGTCTAAAGGCTACTGCACACTGTCTAAAGACTACTGCATACTGTCTAAAGACTACTGCACACTGTCTAAAGGCTACTGCTCACTGTCTAAAGACTACTGCACACTGTCTAAAGGCTACTGCACACTGTCTAAAGACTACTGCACACTGTCTAAAGGCTACTGCACACTGTCTAAAGACTACTGCATACTGTCTAAAGACTACTGCACACTGTCTAAAGACTACTGCACACTGTCTAAAGACTACTGCATACTGTCTAAAGACTACTGCACACTGTCTATAGGCTACTGCACACTGTCTAAAGGCTACTGCACACTGTCTAAAGACTACTGCACACTGTCTAAAGGCTACTGCACACTGTCTAAAGACTACTGCATACTGTCTAAAGACTACTGCACACTGTCTAAAGACTACTGCATACTGTCTAAAGACTACTGCACACTGTCTAAAGACTACTGCATACTGTCTAAAGACTACTGCACACTGTCTATAGGCTACTGCACACTGTCTAAAGACTACTGCACACTGTCTAAAGGCTACTGCACACTGTCTAAAGGCTACTGCACACTGTCTAAAGACTACTGCACACTGTCTAAAGGCTACTGCACACTGTCTAAAGACTACTGCACACTGTCTAAAGGCTACTGCACACTGTCTAAAGACTATTGCCTGTGTGTAGTTTTGTCTCTACGCTCCTCTGAATTAATGCTAGAAATCGCTGAATCCGAGTTGTTAAAGAGCAGTAAAGCTTATTGATGCTCCGTAGTTTTTCTCTCTGTTTAAATAATGATCTTCAGGTTCTGCTGCCGTTTGTTCTCATTCTGCCACCAAAAGTGCTTCTGCTCTTCTGATAATGGGGGTTGCTGTTAAATGGAGCAGGCAATAGTAACATAACAATAACAACATAACAACATAACAAAACATAACAAAGAAAATAACAGCAACATTTTACCAATCAGTAAATGCGCTATCCACAGCCTCTGTGGAGTCCAGGCCAGTATCTGTGTGGGATGGTTCACTCCTCATAGGAGCTCATCATTTTAAGATTAAGTGACCCTTATTAGTCCCACCCGTGCAGTGAAACACCACATACACACTAGTGAACACACACACTAGGGGCAGTGAGCACACTTGCCCGGAGCGGTGGGCAGCCCTATCCACAGCACCCGGGGAGCAGTTGGGGGTTAGGTGTCTTGCTCAAGGACACCTCAGTCATGGACTGTCGGCTCTGGGGATCAAACCGGCGACCTTCCGGTTCCCTACCCTCCAGCCCACGACTGCCCCCACAGGACAAAACAGGACAGTGATGATCTAGACTCTCAGTCAGGGTTTAGTTACAGCTCTGATGAATGCAGAATGGACAGCAATGGACCGACATTGATTACTGATTAAATATTGTGTTTATAATGTTGATTAGTTGGACATGTTGGAAAATATGGACACATCTCTCAATAAATAACAACCATCAACTGTTCAGCCAAGCCAGAGTATAAATATCATTTTTAAAAAGTATATTTTAACATGTGCTGAAAGGGACCCTGGGGGAGCCAGACTGATGATGCAACTGATTTAATTAACAATAGTATTATCTATAATCTGCTCAGGTCTGTCAGTAGAGGAGTAAATACTAATTGACTGATAAATATGGTTTGTTTATAGCTCAGTCTGTTCTGTACAGGTCAACTTATTCCGAGAGCGACAGATGGAGCAGACTGATTTAAAGGAGGGAGGATTGTAGTGAGAGGACTGGGGCATCAGGTGTGACTGTGTGGCCACTGCAAAGAGTTAACATGGATCACAGATCAGGTACGAGGACCCCTTTGCAGAATTTTGCTTAAGGCCCCAGGGAGGTCAGAACCGCCTCTGGATATAAACCATAATAATTACCAATGAAATGAAATGATAACGTGTTGATAATTTGGTTTGAGGAAAGAGCTATAGTGTGACAACCCACCTAAACATGAAAATCAGTTTGGGTTTTAGAGTCTTTGGGAAAGCAGTGTAGTTAAAAGACACCAGTTTGAGGATGTAAAACAGTCCAAAACAACAAGAAGAATAAACATTTCCTCTATTATTAATGAAAAAAGTGGAACATTTGACAGGTAAACATTACAGGCAACCACTCCATCTCACAGCAAGACACATCAGTGAAATAACAGTGGCTGGCAGACCCAAGCCTCTTTCAGCCACTCATAAAAGTGTCACATGCTGTGGTTTATATATTACACGTCTCAAATAACAATAAATAATAATAAAATACTTCCATCTGGGACAGCAGTAGGGATAGTTTATTGGATGGGGTTTGAGCCTTGTTGTGAATGTTAATGGAAATCCAGTGTTGGCAATTTTTTAGATGTACAGCACATACATATTAACTTGTAGCACTGCTGTATTATAACTAGACACAGTTCTAGATGAGAATCACTTTTACTAATACTTACCACTCTCAAGGCCAAAGAATAGAAGATATTCATGGATGGCCCGTCTCTTTAAATATATACTGTATTTCCAAACCTTAAGCTTGTTACAGTCTTCATTAAGTATTTCTGTATATTACTTTTATACACTGAAGCTTTACACACTCTATATTGTCTCTGTAAACATTATATGGTAAAAGTTTGTGGACGCCCTCCTAATTACTGAGTTTGGGTGTTTTAGCCACACCCATTGCTAACAGGTGTATAAAACCAAGCACATAGCCCTGCAGTTTCAATACACAAACACTGGCAGTAGAATGTGTTGTAATGAAGAGCTCAGTGACTTTAAATCTAACACTGACAGGTCAATTTGGGAAATTTATGTCCTGCTAGAGCTGTCCTGGACAACAGTCAGTGCTATTACTGAACTGGAAGCATCAACAGCTCAACCACAAAGTGGTAGACCACGCACACTCACAGAGTCTATCCTCTATTAAAAAACTCACTACAGAGCTCCAAATTGTCTCTGGAAGCAACAGCAGCACACAAACTCTGCATAAGGAGCTTCATGAAATGGGTTTCCATGCCCCTGCAGTTGCACACAAGCCTAAGATCACCATGCGCAATGCCAAGTGTCAGGGCTGGGCTGTTTTTCAGGGTTTGGGCTCTCAGGTCCAGTGAAGGGTGATGTTGATGCTGCAGCACAAAGCCTTTTTACACATGCGTCTGCAGTTTGGGGACTGAGACCCTGAGCACAAAGCAGCTACATAAAGACATGGAGTGTCCAGTTTGGCCTGCATAGAGCCCTGACCTAAACCCCGCTGAACACCTTCCTCTCGCTTAACATCAGTGTCTGACTTCATAAATGCTTTTTAGACTGAATGGACACAAATTCCCACAAACACTGTCCAAAATCTTGTAGAAAGAAGAGTGAAGGCTGTTGTAGTCGCAAAGAGGGACAAACTCTACATTAATGCCCATGGTTTTGGAATGGGGTGTCCAAAATGCTCATATAGGTGTGATGGTCAGGTGTCCACATACTTTTGGCCATATAGTGTCACGTTAAGCACAAGTTTTTCTCCCAAACATGTCAGAATGACCCTGTGACTCAAATAAGGCATTTTCATCCCCAAGGACACTGCTGAGAGAAACTGTGTAAACAAGCTGGTCCATTCAAGATTATCTTCGGATGTAAATATACAGCCACTGATGAAAATATAAACATCACTGAAAGGCAGCAGATGATAAAGCACTGTGAAATTAGGTCTCCACCACTTTGAACTGACGCCTCTCAGATGAACAGGGAAATGTTTTCCAGATTAAACCAGTTACCTTGGATTATCAGTACTAGACAATGTTGGACAAACTGTCCAGAAAACAACACCGTGGACCCCAAACTGCTTTGAGTGGTGGTCCTCAACCAACCGAGTTTCTGGAAAACTTTAGTCCAACTCAGTTTAGTGATTTTCCTGCTCAAACACATCTGATTCAACTTAGCAGTTGGTTTATGGTCCTCCTAAATTGGTAGAGTTGGAAAATTCTCATGTCCCTAAATCCTAGCATTTGGGTTGTGACTGGAAATCTGGAAATCTGTCACGGGAACAAAACTCACTACTGTTCAGAAGTTTGGAATTAATATTATCAAGAATACTAAACTAATTTGGTGGCACAAAGATGTGCAAAATGATCGTTAACTGCTTGTCATGTATATCTTCACAGGTTTCGGATAATCAGGAGAACTCCAGGAGGATATAATTAAAAATGAAGAAGAGTCAGATGTGCCCAGAAAGAAGAACAGCTGTAGAAGATTCTACCACGACAGAGGAATGTGTAGAGAATTAAGTTATAATAAATGAATATCCACAACTCATCACTGTTTCTGAGTATTCGGAATATTTGTACATCTGTCATGTGCCTGAACTTTCACTTGGGTTATTCTTTGCCTGTTTGGGTTTCATTGACTGTCGTGTTTTTGTGTTGTGTGACTCTCTTTGACCTGGACTGTGTTTCATGACGTCACTCTTAAAAAAGATGGTTCTTCAAGGGTTCTTCAGTAAAGAAAACGATTCTATATGGAACCATGAACATTCAAAGACTAAAGAGTTCTTGTTCTCGTGAAAGATTCATGGAAATGGAGATTGATAGAAAATGTGCTGTACACGGTTCTGTATAGAACCTTGTTGTAAATGGTTCTATATATACAGTATATCACCAAAAAGGGTCATTCTATTATGACAAGTTTGCCATTATAACAATAGAAGAACCCTTTTAAAAAAGGTTGCATTTGGAACCCTCCACAGCACATTCTCCATCAATCTGAAGAACTCTTACATATTGCAGAGAGCCTTTTAACCATGCAAAGGGTTCTTTGAGTGTCCCTGTACAGAACCATTTTCTTTCCTACAGAACCCTTGAAGAACTGTCTTTAAGACTGCACTGTTTAGTTTTGTGGACCATGTGGATAAACACAAGCTTCATTAACAAACTCGAGCATCGCTTCTGCCTGTTTCAGGTGTGACTGAACAAGAAAATCGCCAAACTGGCAACTCTGGAAAAAAGTGTCTCTCAAGAATCATCATCTGTTTTGATGACGTGGAACAGTGTGACGTTGAACAGCACCTGGTGGCCGTTGTTCCAGCCGTACAGCGCGCGTTCCCTCGCGTTGTAGTCCAGCATGGACATGTGAAAGTACTGGTTGTGGATGGGGATGTCCGTGTACTCGTAGCTGGACGTTTTGGTGGAGTAGGAATAGTAGACCTTTGCGCCTGTGAGATGGGAGTTGGTGATATAAAGTGTGCCGCAGATCATGAAGGACTCTCCGGCGTTTCTTTTAGAGTATTCCGTGTTCCACGTGTTTAGAACCTGTAGGGTTATAGGGTCCAGCTGACTGATCACAATGTTCCCAGCATTCTGATTGGTTGCGTAAACCGCCCAAAGCCCCAGCTCGTCCGCCATCAGATCAATGTCGGAGAATCCGCCCCAGGTGTACGGATAAACGTTGTGGAAGCCAGCAGCCTCCAGAGCACGCTGGGTCATCACACGTCCACTCTCAAAACTGTACCTAACAATGATGTTGCTCTGGAATTTGTTGTAGTACAGGGAGCCGTTGTACACTACGTGGTTTGTGCCCGCCCAGTGAAACGGCAAATTATAGGTTCTGGACTCGACCCCGGCGACGAAGTCACTCACTGACTTGTACTCACGGACTATCTTGTTGTTGGTGTAGCTGTCCATGTACCAAACCTGCAACACACCATTCGGTAAATGGTTACTTCAGCCAGAAAGCGAGATTTAAAGCTTTATGTTGATGCAGTTTTAGCTGCGATACAGATCTCACTACCTTATGGTTCTGAGGAGGCGCCTGCGGGTCAGTCATCCACGCTCCGAACCTGGTTCCTGACGTCTTTATGGTGTCAGGGCCACTGATTTTCATTAGCTTGCCACAAGCTGGCATGGCAGAGATTTTTAATATTAGATCATTCTTAAAAAACAGACAATCAGCAATCAGAGAAATGATAACTCACACTGACACATCACAAACCCTACAGGTTAGCATGGAAAAATGATACATTCCAAATGTATTTATCAAATGTGTGAAAAATGACTATCAGTATGAGTGATTATCTGTGTTGAGTGTAATGAAGGTTCCAGATGTAGCTAAACGTACTGACAGTGATCTGCGCTGTGCTTTACATTAACCACGTACGTCTGCAATCAGACTCTCACACACAATGTACTTCACATAAACAAGATATCAGATCAGCCCTGCATTTCACAGAGTATCAATACCTACAGCCCTCACTTCTGTCCTGCTAAAGGACCATTAGATCAGATTTAACATGAAGAGGCTGGAACACAAACTCATTTCTAAAGGAATCAGACCGTGAAGAGCATCAGACGGGATTCTGGAGATGTTCCTCCACTTTCAGACGGAGCTGATAAACTCATTTCTAAAGGAATCAGACAGTGAAGAGCATCAGACAGGATTCTGGAGATGTTCCTCCACTTTCAGATGGAGCTGATAAACTCATTTCTAAAGGAATCAGACAGTGAAGAGCATCAGACAGGATTCTGGAGATGTTCCTCCACTTTCAGATGGGCTGATAAACTCATTTCTAAAGGAATCAGACAGTGAAGAGCATCAGACAGGATTCTGGAGATGTTCCTCCACATTCAGATGGAGCTGATAAACTCATTTCTAAAGGAATCAGACAGTGAAGAGCATCAGACAGGATTCTGGAGATGTTCCTCCACTTTCAGATGGAGCTGATAAACTCATTTCTAAAGGATTCAGACAGTGAAGAGCATCAGACAGGATTCTGGAGATGTTCCTCAGATGGAGCTGATTAACATGTTTACATACATTTATGTGTATCTGAGTGTAATATTTCCCCATACATTTTCCCCGTTCATATGGCAAAATATTTAGAAATATATATCTAGTGTTTGGAATGTATTTCAGCCTCAACTGCTGTGTGCTTGAAATGTATTTATATATATATACACACACAGCCTATCCCAGTGGTCATCGGGCAGAAGGCAGGATACACTTTGGACAGGTCACCAGTCCATCGCAGGGCAGACAGACAGACACAGACAGTCATTCACACCCAGGGGCAGTTTAGCACGTCCAATTGGCCTGACTGCATGTCTTTAGACTGTGGGAGGAAACCGGAGAACCCGGAGGAACCCCACACAGACACGGGGAGAACATGCAGACTCCACACAGAGAGGATCCCGGTCACCTGGCCAGGGAACCGAACCCAGGCCCTCCTAACCACCACTAACCACCGTGCCACCGTGTTGCCTAATATATTTCATTCATTCATTCATTCATTCATTCATTTATTTATTTATTTATTTATTTATTCATTCATTCATTTCCATATGGGTGTTTAGATAGATTTGGCCTTTTGTTACACAGTCATTGACACTCAACCAGAATTATGTCAGTTATTTGTGCTAATTCCAATTTTGTTGTTTTACATCTGTGGTACAGCAACATGCTATTCAATTAAGAAGCAACAGAAATACTTAATTGTAGATTTTACTAAATTAGTTTTGAGCTCTGAAGCGTCTACATGTCGTTAGATCAGATCAATGCAAATCAAGTACTAGAGCACCATTATATCCCTGTGTCCAGACTCCTACATTAGGGCTCTGCACTGGTACTGGAGAACTTGGTTAACTGTTCAAGGTGGCAGTATTCATAATCTTGGGGTATTCATTACGTAAGTATATATATTATATTATTCTGTATTATATCACAGCTATCGCAATAAAACCTTGCATCTCCATTTTAGTTGTTTTTCAGTGTTTGACACAATTTGAAAATATCTGTTGTCCTTTATATTGCGTGCAAATTTCATGATGAGTGGACCAACACAAATGGCCCGAATTTACATGGAAATAAACCTCGTTCCATTGACTTACATTAAAAGTGAAGTGTGTTTGTTCCCATTTTGGAGATACGAGGTTTTGTTCCGACAGCAACAATATAGATCATATTATATAATTATGTATATTACATATATTATATTATAACTACTACGAAACACAGAGTGCCTGGCGTGTTATGACGGATGTGACTGAGAATGCAGTTTTTTGCTAAGTTCAATTTATTTAACACCTTTCTCAACACGGACAAATCATGTTTTCAAACGCAGTCCTCTGGGCGCTGATAAACGTTGGTGTTATGGTATTTTTGGCCAAAGATTTTTTGTTTCCTGCAGTTTCCAGGACGTGTGCTCGTTAACTCTCACAGATACTCAAATATCAACATTGTCAAAATGCACATCCCTTCTTAACACATTCAAAATAAAACAAGCTTTTTTTTTTTTACAAGTAAACTCCAAAAAAGCTCCTGAGAGCCATAAACCCTTAAAACCGTTACAGTTTAGATGCCGGTTTAATTTGAAATTAGTCTGAAAAGTCAGCCGGCTTATCCAGCCAGTCTGTGGATGGTGAAAGCTTTAGTCTGGTACTCACTGAGTCGGCTCATACAGTTCCTCAGTCGCCCCTCCAGACTGGCCACTCGGTGCTGGAGTTCGTCGTAATCGTACGCTCCGATTTCCTCCTGGATGCCCAGCAGCACCATCGACAGGTTCCTCACCTCCTCCTTAAACTGAGAGATGAGCCTGGCGTCTGTTTTATACTGTTCCAGCACAGGAATCAGGGGCTGCAGATCTGCCATCTTACCCTTCATCTCCTGAGGAGGAGGAGATGTTGAGATTCACTCACTCAGCAGTCAAATTCATATCACTTCCCCCCTTAACTCAAATGTAGTTGATCAGCCAAGTCGTGTTTGGTGTCTGAAGTTTGCTTCTTCAGTGTAAGAACTGGAGCTACGAGGCTAATGTAGCTGAGTGAAGGAAGCTTATACCCCACCAATTAGCGTAGTGCTAACTGCATGCCTACATCACTGTGTGGAGGTGTTCAGCATCTCTAATAGACCTCAGCATGTGGTTTCTGACACTGCATGACTCACTGTTTTCTACAAACAGACTAAAATACATTAACGCCATTTCAAAAAATGTGCAAAATGTAAATAAAAATACAATGTAATTATGTGCAAATTATGTAAATCAAATGTTTAACTCAAAATAATACAATGACAACAAATCGAATGTTGACATCAAGGTGGCAGGAGATGTTGCTAAAACATGTTCATATCATTCAGCTTTAATGGGGCCTTCACAGATGAGCACGTCACCCAGGCCATGAGCACTAATGCCCCCTAAACCATCATGAATACTGGCTTTAGAACTGAGCACTGATAACCAGCTGAGTGGTCTTCAGCCCGGACGACACAGTGTCCATGATTTCCTAAAGAATTTCAAACGTTGATCCGTCGGACCGCCGGACACTTTTCCACTTCCCCTCAGTCCATTTTAAATGAGCTCAGGCCCAGAGAAGGTGGCAGTGTTTCTGGATCCTGTTTATATTTGGGTTCTTCTTTGTGTTTTAGAGTTTAACAGCGTTTGTGGATGCAGTGATGAACTGTGTTCACAGTCAGTGGTTTTCAGAAGTGTTTCTGAGCCCATGCAGTGATTTCCACTACAGAATCATGTCTGTTTTTAATGCAGTGCTGCCTGAGGGCCCAAAGATCACGGCCAGCAGATACTGGTGTTCAGCCTCGTCCCTCACAGACAGAGATTTCTCCAGATTCTCTGAGTCTTTAATGATATTCTGCACCGTAAATGATGAAAAGCAGAAGCTCTTTGCTGTTTTATGTTGAGGAACGTTCTTCTTGAGTTGTTGCTCTATTTGATGATGTCTTTCACAGAGTGGTGACCCCTCCTCACCTTTACTTCTGACTCCGCCTCTCTGAGATGCTCTTTCATACTCAATCTTGTTGTTGACCTGTTGCCAGGTATCCTATTTAGCTGCAAGTAATAGGCATACATTTTTCAAAAGCAATAAAATTTCTCAGTTTCAATGAGAATGCTATTGTCAATGAAATATAGGGTTTCAATTATTTGGATGTCATTGTATTCGGTTTTTATTTACATTTTGCACAGCATTCCAACTTTTTCGGGAATAGGGTTGCATCAGACTCTGATCTCTCTTTTACCCCGCATGTAAACACAGTCCCTAAGTAGCTTTTATCATTTGAGAAATGTCGCTACAGTTCGGACTTTTCACTCTCAGAGCAACGCAGAGAAACTTGTTCATGCATTTATTCCAGTCAGAGTTGATCACTGTAATGGTCTTCTTACTGGGCTTACTAAGAAAACTGCACTCCTTTACAACTCATACAAAACGCAGCAGCATCCTAACAAAAACAGCACAGAGAGATCAGATCAGTCCTGCTTTAAAAGAGCTGCGCTGGCTGCCTGAATCACTCAGGATAGATTTCAAGGCTCTGCTACTGGTCTTCAAAGCTCTAAACAACCCTAAAGCACCTGCTTACATCACAGAGTGTCTGTCTGTTTATGTCTGTCTGGCACGTAATCTAAGATCTGAAGATACTGACCTTCTACAGACACCCTCTGTAAAACACAGAGAACATGGAGAGGCTCTTTCAGTTCTTCTGCTTCTAAACTGTGGAGCTCAGTTCAGCTTTTATTAGACAGTCGAGCTCAGAGCACCTAAACATGTCTCCCTTTAAATCAGCATTTAATTAAACCTGAATGTCTCGTGGTTTTTATCTTTAATTTGATCTTCATTTTCTTCTGATTCTAAATAAATACTGAGGATTTCTTCTATAACTACAGCTGTGTTCAAAATTATTCAACCCCCACTGCAGTAAAGTGTTTTAGCAAGTTTGACATTTCTTTTTTATCTTGTTCACAATCAGATCAAAGAAGGTCTTATTATTATGATTATTATTAAGAGACCCTTATTAGTCCCACAACGGGGAAATTTAGCCTCTGCATTTAACCTATCCATGAAGTGAAACACCACATACACACTAGTGAATACACACACTAGGGGGCAGTGAGCACACTTGCCCAGAGTGGTGGGCAGCCCAATCCACAGTACCCGGGGAGCAGTTGGGGGTTAGGTGTCTTGCTCAAGGACACCTCAGTCATGTGCTGTCGGCTCTGGGGATCGAACCGGCAACCTTCCGGTCACAGGGCCAGTTCCCTGACCTCCAGCCCACGACTGCCCCCTTGTATAATGCAACTTAAATTACAAAAATATTTTTTCTAATATACCAACAAATTTCCTTTTTGTGATTTCCTCTTTGACAAAATTATTCAACCCCTTAAAGATTATCACTCTCAAGAACAGAGGTTTCAATCAGGTGTTTTCAATCAGGCATTGAAAGCACCTGTAGATGAGAACAGAACCATAATGAGCAGCAGTTAAGCAGATTTAATAGGACTGAGATACTCAGTCCAGGGAATGGTCAAAGAAGTCAAGAGAGGAGGTACTTTCTCTTCATAAGCAAGGATATGGGTATAAAAATATAGCAAAGACATTCAACATTTCAAGAGACACAACTGGAAGCATAATTCGCAAGTTTAAAGCTAAAGGCACAGTGGAAACGCCACCTGGACATGGCAGAAAGAGGATGCTGTCGGCGACTGCTGTCCGGTACCCGAAACGAAAGGTGGCGAAACATCCCCGGCTGACAGCTGAGGAGCTGCGACAGGACTTGTCAGAGGGAGGTACTCAGGTTTCAGCCCAGACAATAAGGCAAACACTGCGAGATGAAGGTCTCCGTGCCAGAACTCCCAGGCGCACCCCCTGCTGACTCCAAAGCACAAGAAGAGTTGACGCCAGTATGCCAAAAACCATGGGGACAAACCACAAAAGTTTTGGGATACTTTTCTCTGGAGCGACGAGACAAAATTGGAACTCTTTGGGCCTTTGGCTCAACGATATGTCTGGAGGAGGAAGAACGAGGCCGATACAGAAAAGAACATCTTGCCTACTGTGAAGCATGGCGGTGGGTCACTCATGGTCAGGGGCTGTTTCACTGCTTTAGGTACAGGGAATCTCCACTGTGTGGAAGGTTTCATGAACTCAGTTAACTACCAGGAGATCTTGGGTGGAAATGGCATGCAGTCAGTGACAAAGCTGAAGCTTCTACCATGGCTTGGTTGCAGAAGAAGGGCTGGAAGATTCTGGAGTGGCCATCGCAATCGCCCGACTTAAATCCCTTAGAAAATCTCTGGTGGGACTTGAAGAAGGCAGTTGCAGCACGCAAGCCCAAGAATGTCAATGAACTGGAGGCCTTTGCCCAATGAGGAATGGGCTGAGATACCTGCTGATTGCTGCACTTGTGTCAAGCTGTGTTTCACATCTGACGGATGTTAGCACTGCCGACGGGAGTTGCACTAAGTGCTAATGATGTATGAGACTAAGGGGTTGAATAATTTTGTCAGTGAGGAAATCACATTTGTTTGTATATTAGAAAAAATATCGTTGTAATTTAAGGTGCATTTGTGTTTTATACAAGTCCTTATTTGATCTGATTGTGAACAAGATAAAAAATAAATGTCAAACTTGCGAAAACACTTTACTGCAGTGGGGGTTGAATAATTTTGAACACAGATATGTTTTATCTCCAGTCTGTAAAGCACTTTGAGCTGCCACTGGCAAGAAAAGTGCTCTAATAATAATAATAATAATAATAATAATAATAATAATAATAATAATAAATTCTTCTTCTTCTTCTTCTTCTTATTATTATTATTATTATTATTGTTATTATTATTATTATTATTATCATAAATACAATATATATTCATACTGCCCAGCTGTAACAGTAGGCAAATAAGGGGTTTATATGGTATAATTACATAATGAGTTCAGATTATTAATCTAAGGAAAAACATTGGAAAAAAGATCAATGTGGAAAAAGAGTGATCCGCACTGTGCCTGTTCTCTTCTCAGGGTCTTGTAATGGATTTAATGGAAGCGCACCTGAAAGTTTTTCGTCAAGAGCGTTCTCCGGTTGGACTCTATTTGCCTGAGCTTTGATCGCAGTCCTTTTATCTGGCTCTCCATTTTCATGACGTACTGGAAGTCCCTCTGAGTCCGCAGGTTCAGAACCTCTATGGACTGAGACATGTTCTGAATCTTAAAGAGAGGAAAACAGGGCAAGTTAATTCGGCCTCCGGTGGAACGAACATTAGCAGCGTCTCCAGTTTAACAGCTGCTGTAAAAAGCTTTCACAGACACTGCAAGGAAATGAGGGGATGCACAGACTCTCTGACTAGTCAACTATTAAAGTGGAATCCCACCAATTTTTCTGAGCGGTTTGGTGTGAAACGGTTCAGACGTCTTTACAGTGGTGGTGATGGGAACCAGGTGTTGCCATGACTACGACACAGATATAGACACTTTATTTACCATCCAGAACCACCAGAGAACCTACACGAGTCTTCTGAGCTTATCTGGAATGTTGATGATGAAAAACAGTGGAAAATCTGGAATAATGAGTTTTCTTTGTGGACCATTTTGCCGCACAGCGCCCTGCATGTCTCCCTCCACCATGAATGGAGTTGAAGTTCTCTAAACTCTCATAAAACAGCGTCTCAGTCATCAGGCAGTGAATTCAGAACCAGTTCATGTAGGAACTTTCTGTAGGAGCTTTTAGAGGGACGTCTGGTTCCTATCACCACCACTGTGAGCGGCTCTGACTCAGTCAGTTCATCTAGAACGGAGCGTTTCACACCAAACCGCTCAGAACGGCCCTGATTACATCTAAACCACTAAATTATGCAGGAATTTTGAAAAATCAGCAGAGGTCTTCTTTAAATTCAGCAGTCAGTTAGTAGAGGATGGTGCTTGAGTTCAGTAACGGAAACAAAAACAGAAGAGAAAGAGGAGACAACAGAAATGTGTTATTCTCCTAAACAAAAGAAAGAACAAAGAACTTTATTAGTGTGGAAATACTATAATCAATCTGAAATACAGTCTCATAAACCAGACCAAACAAAATCAATAAACCACCTTTAAAAAAACAACAGCATGAACCTTTTTCAGTTGAGTGTCTGTATCTCACAGGTGTGCAGCGACTACAACTGCTTGCTACAAGCTTTTAGTTCAGTAAACAGTTGTTTGTTTCCCATCTGGCTGATTGAACTGGTGCACAAAAGCACAGAAGCCCCATTTGTTTATATTTATTAGCCTTATTTTATTTTTTTTTCTTTGTTTTTTAACTCTAGTAAACATGAGTAAAAGTAAACATGCAACGCCATGCAGCCCTGAGTTTATCAGCCCAAATACACTGCAGGCCAAAATGATAGAGGTTTCGTTTGAGGTTATATTTGAATAATTGACGTTCATTTTTGGTGTCCAAGTCTATTACGCCCCCCCCCCCATGGTTTAATAAACATATGATATATACCAAAATATTTAAAACGGTCTCTTTTATGTGAAACAATTGTCAGTGCATCCATATACAATTCATTTTAGTTTCTATTTGCCTCCAAAAGTCTAAAAATATCAGTTAATAAACTACCTAAAAAGGGTAAATCAGTTATAAAAACTCTAAATAAGATCATTTTTCACGGTTTTATGTTTAAATTAAAAACCCTGCTGTAATTGCTAAACTTTAAAACTGCTCAACTCACTGAAAAACGTTTGTCTGCAAGTTCTGACTTCCTGAAATATCAAACAGCACGTTGAAAAATTAAGACTTTTATTTTGAAATGCGTTTAGAGGGGCCAGGGGACTGCATCGTAAAGAAAACCCCAAGTGACCTTCATGGTGCAATGCCCAGGTCACAGATTTAGTAAAACGTGATGTTTGAGTCACGATTAGAACGGTTCTGTTCACCATGTCAGGTGTTCTGAGCTCAGGAGAACCAAGAAAATGTAGAATTATTACAATAATATTTATTTATCTGGAAAAAATAGCTATAAACTCTAGTTGCAGGACAAAGGGTTCTACGGGTGTTTAAGTAGATTCCTGTTTCATTTAAAATGAGTCTGAAAAGTCAGACGGCGCAGCAAACAGACCAGCACAGTTCAATCACTGAAACAGGCAATTAAAGCTTTGATAACACTCAATATATTTAAGATAGAAAATACACAGAGATATAAATGTGAATAAATATGCAGATATAAAAATGAACATCTCTTTAGTAAGGGCTTGTTTTTTATTGTTGACCCATTTTTATGGGAAAGGCCTTCTTTACTCTCCGTGTTGATAACAGAGCCTTACAGTCGGCAGCTTTTAATTCTTTACCTGCTCCTAATGTAACACCTGACTGAGCTGATGGACCTTCAGGAGCTTCTGAATGGAGGAATCAGGTGGATCTAAAAGGAGCTATGATGAAACTCAGCAGGAGAAAAACAATCTACACTAATAAAGCAGAAAGCATGATCAGTAAATTCTAAGCTGCTCTTGGAGGAGAACAGTGCTGCACCATGACAACACCATGGTAGTGTGGAAGTGCAGTGGACGAGGCAGGTCCTGAGACGGCCTGGATCAGCCCCTCAGGCTTGTTTGTGCGGTTACATCATCTTTATGATTATTCAGAATCAGCTTCTAAAAGCCCCGTGGCAAGTTTTGGAGAGGAGCACAGAATCAGGACAAACCATTTCAAAACAAACATCATCCCACTGTGTAAAACAAGAACGTATTTGTGGTCAAAATTAGGGATTTTGTATTGAAATAGTGCCCCCCCCACCCTCGCCCCCACCCCCGCCCCCACCCCCAACAAAAATGCCTCTTGAGGCCAAGGCTGGACACGTCGGGTGGAGGCTAACAGACACAGAGAGTTTTCACATGTAGTTCTTTTTAGATGAACTGAAGTAAGTTCTGTTAGTGTGAACCTGAAAAGGAAGCAACTACAAATGGGCAGCGTCCTCTGATAAAATGGACCTCTCGGGTGTCGAGAGGAACTGCAGACTTGCCTGCTGCTCTCTTACTGGCCAGAAAGCACAACGCACAAAACTGGAAAAGGCTCCTCTGGGTGAAAATCCATGTCTGCTATGAACATCATTTATTTAAAAGAGCAACCTTGACTTTTCATTCACTCAGAGTTCAGTGTGAGAGCAGCTTTGAGCTCAGCGATGTGCGCCCAGCATCAGCCTTCAACATCTAACGCTTACCTTGTCGGGAGATCAGGGTCAGGCTGAGCACCTAATGAACGAGCCTTGATGGTGTGTTTCACCTGCTTCAGTGCTGAACCCTGTGACTGTGTGTACGGTCAGCCTCGCGGTCTTCACCATAAAGCAAAGCAGAAGCAGACCGGGGCCGTTTCGTCAGACCACAAACAAACCGAACTCAGACCATCCTGAGAGGTGGTCTCAGTCTGGCTCATTTCTGGAGCTGTTTAGAGGGTTTAACTCCGTTTGTTGTGCTCAGAGACTCCACACTGAGAGACTCGCCCAGTGTGTGGTAGCCTTCAGACGGCTGCAGTAGTCTTTCTGTTTCCTTCACTGACCAAACGAATAAGAGCCTCTGATCCTTTGCCTCTCCAACTCTTCCCAGGGGGGTCGCACATCTGGACGCTTTATTTCAGTACCAATATATGCACGTATTTATAATAATGACGTATTTTCTCAAAATAATGACGTGTCAGGCAGTATTATCATTATATGCTGTTACCTGTGTATATTCCTAGTTATATTTATGACTGTAGATACTTTTTAGTATCTATTGTTTTTATATCAGCCTGATTATTATAACTGTGCTGTGAGACTCATACTGTCTGCTAAACGTCCTTCAGGATCGATCTGTCTGTCTGTCTGTCTGTCTGTCTGTCTGTCTGACTAATCTGTCTGTCTGTCTGAGACTGAGGACGGTCACACACAGACCTTCTCCAGGAGCTGTCGGAGTTGCCTGCTCTTCGCATCTCTGGAGCACAGGCTCTGTTCTGGAGCGACGACGGTGCAGACGCAGCGGCCGTCGGCATCCTGCGCTGAACTGTACACCTGCCAGCCCTCCTTCAGCCAGACGCTCTACAAACACACAGAACACGCCGGTCAGGTCAGAAAAACTCCTGCGCAGGTTCAGTTTATCAGAAAGCAGCTCGGAGCTCTTCTTGGCATGAAGACGTTTTTTTGGCCCAAAGCTGATGAGTGATATATACTTACAGTACCTCACTAAACTGAGCACCCCTCACATTTCTGATAGTTTATTCTATCTTCTGATGGGACGTCACTGTAGAACTGAAACTCTGATATAAGTTAAAGTGGTCAGTGTGCAGCTTGTATAGCAGTGCAGATTTACTGTCCTCTGAAAAGAACAACACACAGACATTAATGTCTAAACAGCTGGCAGCACAAGTGAGTCCACCTCACAGTGGACGTGTCCAGATTGGGCTCAAAGGGTCAATATTTAGTGTGACCACCATGATTATCTAGCACTGACAGAACCCTCCTGGGCATGCAGTTCACCAGAGCTGGTGACGCCATTCGGCCTATTGTTGTTTAGCTCCACCCATTCAGGCTTCTGCTGATTAGCTCCACCCATTCAGCCTACAGCAGTTTAGCTCCATCCATTCAGGCTACAGCAGTTTAGCCCCACCCATTCGTCTTATAGCAATTTAGGCCCACCCATTTATCCTGCAGAAATTTAGCCCCACCCATTCGGCTTACAGCAATTTAGCCCCACCCATTTATTCTACAGAAATTTAGCCCCAACCATTCAGCCTACAGCAGTTTAGCCCCAACCATTCAGCCTACAGCAGTTTAACCCCACCCATTCAGCCTACAGCAGTTTAGCCCCACCCATTCAGCCTACAGCAGTTTAGCCCCACCCATTCATCCTACAGCAATTTAGCCTCACCCATTCGGCCTACAGCAGTTTAGCCCCACCCATTCAGCCTACAGCACTTTAGCCCCACCCATTCATACTACAGCAATTTATCAACACCCATTCAGCCTACAGCAGTTTAGCCCCACCCATTCAGCCTACAGCAGTTTAGCCCCACCCATTCAGCCTACAGCACTTTAGCCCCACCCATTCATCCTACAGCAGTTTAGCCCCACCCATTCATCCTACAGCAGTTTAGCCCCACCCATTCAACCTCCAGTGGTTTAGCCAAACCCATGCGCACTGAAGGTATGAGCAGTGTTTCAGGCCTGACTGCTTTCTGAATGATGCACTATACAGATCACCCAATAAGAACAGAGCTCATTTACATATGTACAAAATGCACATTAAGGGTAACACAATATAGTGCAATATTAAAAAGCCCACCTCAGACACTGAACTCAGACACTGCCCCCCCCCCGATAACACGGCTGTGTAAATTGGACTCGAAGGCTTTCTGAGCTGCTGCGTGAAATGACTGTGTGTGGGAGAGATGCCAGGATGGAAATGCAGATCAAATTTTCGTGTATTTTTGAGGGGGATTCAGAGAGAGAGTCATTACCACGGTCTTTTTGAACTCCGCCAACAGCCTTCGTATTATTCAAAGCCACAGAAGTTCCTTAAACTTTACTCCTCAGCTACCGTGACAGAAACCAATTTATTCTCTCTATTCCCCACAAGCCTCTTCTCCAGCAGTAAATATGCAGCGCTTTAAAGAGAGACCCCCCAGTAAAAAGACGGATTTTATGCTCGAGTTTAATGACCTGCTTTAAATCTTCCCACTTCTACAGAGCACTCTCCTCATCTGAATACTCACTCTCAAATAATACACACTTTCCTTCACATCAAAATAATCACAACACGGAACAGGGAGCCAGGAAAATTCAAGAGATATAGGTGTCTCCTGCATCTCCTGGCTCTGCCCATAATCCAATGAGAGGTTGGACATAAAACCACATTCAGCCAGTTATTCATTCAGCCTAATGAGAAACTGTAGAACGGACTCGGTTTATATCACAATACCTACATTTAGAGTCGGTTATTCATTCAGCCTAATGAGAAACTGTAGAACGGACTCGGTTTATATCACAATACCTACATTTAGAGTCGGTTATTCATTCAGTCTAATGAGAAACTGTAGAACGGACTCGGTTTATATCACAATACCTACATTTAGAGTCGGTTATTCATTCAGCCTAATGAGAAACTGTAGAACGGACTCGGTTTATATCACAATACCTACATTTAGAGCCGGTTATTCATTCAGCCTAATGAGAAACTGTAGAACGGACTCGGTTTATATCACAATACCTACATTTAGAGTCGGTTATTCATTCAGCCTAATGAGAAACTGTAGAACGGACTCGGTTTATATCACAATACCTACATTTAGAGCCGGTTATTCATTCAGCCTAATGAGAAACTGTAGAACGGACTCGGTTTATATCACAATACCTACATTTAGAGCCGGTTATTCATTCAGTCTAATGAGAAACTGTAGAACAGACTCGGTTTATATCACAATACCTACATTTAGAGTCGGTTATTCATTCAGTCTAATGAGAAACTGTAGAACGGACTCGGTTTATATCACAATACCTACATTTAGAGTCGGTTATTCATTCAGTCTAATGAGAAACTGTAGAACAGACTCGGTTTATATCACAATACCTACATTTAGAGTCGGTTATTCATTCAGTCTAATGAGAAACTGTAGAACGGACTCGGTTTATATCACAATACCTACATTTAGAGTCGGTTATTCATTCAGTCTAATGAGAAACTGTAGAACGGACTCGGTTTGTACCACAATACCTACATTTAGAGCTGGTTATTCATTCAGTCTAATGAGAAACTGTAGAACGGACTCGGTTTATATCACAATACCTACATTTAGAGCTGGTTATTCATTCAGTCTAATGAGAAACTGTAGAACGGACTCGGTTTATATCACAATACCTACATTTAGAGCTGGTTATTCATTCAGTCTAATGAGAAACTGTAGAACGGACTCGGTTTATATCACAATACCTACATTTAGAGTCGGTTATTCATTCAGCCTAATGAGAAACTGTAGAACGGACTCGGTTTATATCACAATACCTACATTTAGAGTCGGTTATTCATTCAGCCTAATGAGAAACTGTAGAACGGACTCGGTTTATATCACAATACCTGCATTTAGAGTCGGTTATTCATTCAGCCTAATGAGAAACTGTAGAACGGACTCGGTTTATATCACAATACCTACATTTAGAGTCGGTTATTCATTCAGCCTAATGAGAAACTGTAGAACGGACTCGGTTTATATCACAATACCTACATTTAGAGTCGGTTATTCATTCAGCATAATGAGAAACTGTAGAACGGACTCGGTTTATATCACAATACCTACATTTAGAGTCGGTTATTCATTCAGTCTAATGAGAAACTGTAGAACGGACTCGGTTTATATCACAATACCTACATTTAGAGCCGGTTATTCATTCAGCCTAATGAGAAACTGTAGAACGGACTCGGTTTATATCACAATACCTACATTTAGAGTCGGTTATTCATTCAGCCTAATGAGAAACTGTAGAACGGACTCGGTTTATATCACAATACCTACATTTAGAGCTGGTTATTCATTCAGTCTAATGAGAAACTGTAGAACGGACTCGGTTTATATCACAATACCTACATTTAGAGTCGGTTATTCATTCAGTCTAATGAGAAACTGTAGAACGGACTCGGTTTATATCACAATACCTACATTTAGAGTCGGTTATTCATTCAGTCTAATGAGAAACTGTAGAACGGACTCGGTTTGTATCACAATACCTACATTTAGAGTCGGTTATTCATTCAGTCTAATGAGAAACTGTAGAACGGACTCGGTTTATATCACAATACCTACATTTAGAGCCGGTTATTCATTCAGCCTAATGAGAAACTGTAGAACGGACTCGGTTTATATCACAATACCTACATTTAGAGTCGGTTATTCATTCAGCCTAATGAGAAACTGTAGAACGGACTCGGTTTATATCACAATACCTACATTTAGAGTCGGTTATTCATTCAGCCTAATGAGAAACTGTAGAACGGACTCGGTTTATATCACAATACCTACATTTAGAGTCGGTTATTCATTCAGTCTAATGAGAAACTGTAGAACGGACTCGGTTTATATCACAATACCTACATTTAGAGCTGGTTATTCATTCAGTCTAATGAGAAACTGTAGAACGGACTCGGTTTATATCACAATACCTACATTTAGAGTCGGTTATTCATTCAGCATAATGAGAAACTGTAGAACGGACTCGGTTTATATCACAATACCTACATTTAGAGTCGGTTATTCATTCAGTCTAATGAGAAACTGTAGAACGGACTCGGTTTATATCACAATACCTACATTTAGAGCCGGTTATTCATTCAGCCTAATGAGAAACTGTAGAACGGACTCGGTTTATATCACAATACCTACATTTAGAGTCGGTTATTCATTCAGCCTAATGAGAAACTGTAGAACGGACTCGGTTTATATCACAATACCTACATTTAGAGTCGGTTATTCATTCAGCCTAATGAGAAACTGTAGAACGGACTCGGTTTATATCACAATACCTACATTTAGAGTCGGTTATTCATTCAGTCTAATGAGAAACTGTAGAACAGACTCGGTTTATATCACAATACCTACATTTAGAGCTGGTTATTCATTCAGTCTAATGAGAAACTGTAGAACGGACTCGGTTTATATCACAATACCTACATTTAGAGTCGGTTATTCATTCAGTCTAATGAGAAACTGTAGAACGGACTCGGTTTATATCACAATACCTACATTTAGAGTCGGTTATTCATTCAGTCTAATGAGAAACTGTAGAACGGACTCGGTTTGTATCACAATACCTACATTTAGAGTCGGTTATTCATTCAGTCTAATGAGAAACTGTAGAACGGACTCGGTTTATATCACAATACCTACATTTAGAGCCGGTTATTCATTCAGCCTAATGAGAAACTGTAGAACGGACTCGGTTTATATCACAATACCTACATTTAGAGTCGGTTATTCATTCAGCCTAATGAGAAACTGTAGAACGGACTCGGTTTATATCACAATACCTACATTTAGAGTCGGTTATTCATTCAGCATAATGAGAAACTGTAGAACGGACTCGGTTTATATCACAATACCTACATTTAGAGTCGGTTATTCATTCAGTCTAATGAGAAACTGTAGAACGGACTCGGTTTATATCACAATACCTACATTTAGAGTCGGTTATTCATTCAGTCTAATGAGAAACTGTAGAACGGACTCGGTTTATATCACAATACCTACATTTAGAGTCGGTTATTCATTCAGTCTAATGAGAAACTGTAGAACAGACTCGGTTTATATCACAATACCTACATTTAGAGCCGGTTATTCATTCAGCCTAATGAGAAACTGTAGAACGGACTCGGTTTATATCACAATACCTACATTTAGAGTCGGTTATTCATTCAGTCTAATGAGAAACTGTAGAACAGACTCGGTTTATATCACAATACCTACATTTAGAGCCGGTTATTCATTCAGTCTAATGAGAAACTGTAGAACGGACTCGGTTTATATCACAATACCTACATTTAGAGTCGGTTATTCATTCAGTCTAATGAGAAACTGTAGAACGGACTCGGTTTATATCACAATACCTACATTTAGAGTCGGTTATTCATTCAGCCTAATGAGAAACTGTAGAACGGACTCGGTTTATATCACAATACCTACATTTAGAGTCGGTTATTCATTCAGTCTAATGAGAAACTGTAGAACGGACTCGGTTTATATCACAATACCTACATTTAGAGTCGGTTATTCATTCAGTCTAACGAGAAACATGTAATTTTGCTGGTTTCAAGTTCATTTCTTAAAACAAGCAAAATTATCTGCCATTATAATGAAATAGTTTAAGTTAATATAATCACCTAAAACAAGTAAATAATGTTTGGAAATGGATTAAATAGAGGAGAAATATTAGATTAATAGACTAGATCTTTTTACTTGAGAAAATACCGTTTTGCAGTGTGTGTGCTGTACCTGCGGTTAAAAGTCCTGCGGTTAAAAGTCCTGCAGTTAAATGTCCTGTCCTTAAATGTCCTGTCCTTAAATGTCCTGTGGTTAAAAGTCCTGTGCTTAAATGTCCTGTGCTTAAAAGTCCTGTCCTTAAATGTCCTGCGGTTAAAAGTCCTGTCCTTAAATGTCCTCCGGTTAAAAGTTCTGCAGTTAAAATACCTGTCCTTAAATGTCCTGTGGTTAAAAGTTCTGCAGTTAAAAGACCTGTCCTTAAATGTCCTGTGGTTAAAAGTCATGTGCTTAAATGTCCTGTGCTTAAAAGTCCTGTCCTTAAATGTCCTGCGGTTAAAAGTCCTTTCCTTAAAAGTTCTGCAGTTAAAAGACCTGTCCTTAAATGTCCTGTGGTTAAAAGTCCTGTCCTTAAATGTCCTGCGGTTAAAAGTTCTGCAGTTAAAAGACCTGTCCTTAAATGTCCTGTGGTTAAAAGTCCTGTGCTTAAATGTCCTGTCCTTAAATGGCCTGCGGTTAAAAGTCCTGTGCTTAAATGTCCTGTGCTTAAAAGTCCTGTCCTTAAATGTCCTGCGGTTAAAAGTCCTGTCCTTAAAAGTTCTGCAGTTAAAAGACCTGTCCTTAAATGTCCTGTGGTTAAAAGTTCTGCAGTTAAAAGACCTGTCCCTAAATGTCCTGCAGTTAAAAGTCCTGTGCTTAAATGTCCTGTGCTTAAAAGTCCTGTCCTTAAATGTCCTGCGGTTAAAAGTCCTGTCCTTAAATGTCCTGCGGTTAAAAGTCCTGTCCTTAAACGTCCTGCGGTTAAAAGTTCTGCAGTTAAAAGACCTGTCCTTAAATGTCCTGTGGTTAAAAGTCCTGTCCTTAAATGTCCTGCGGTTAAAAGTTCTGCAGTTAAAAGACCTGTCCTTAAATGTCCTGTGGTTAAAAGTCCTGTGCTTAAATGTCCTGTGCTTAAATGTCCTGTGCTTAAATGTCCTGTCCTTAAATGTCCTGCGGTTAAAAGTTCTGCAGTTAAAAGACCTGTCCTTAAATGTCCTGTGGTTAAAAGTCCTGTCCTTAAATGTCCTGTGGTTAAAAGTCCTGTCCTTAAATGTCCTGTGGTTAAAAGTCCTGTCCTTAAATGTCCTGCGGTTAAAAGTTCTGTGGTTAAAGACCTTTAGTTTCCTGGAAATTATAATAATAATACACAGAATTACTGAAAAATGTATTATTCAACACAGCTTTTCTTTATCATTTAAATTGTGACTTTAGTGTACTTCAAATTTCCATCATCCTGAGGGGACGTGTTCCTCAGCGCTGCTCGTCAGTCTTCACTCCAATCTGATATAAAAGTAATACTGATTAAGGCCTTTCCAGACTCTGTTTCCACTGATGACTCTTCTCTCTCTCTCTGTCTTGAAACTCCGGCTTGAATATGAACAAGTTTTGAATCAACTAAATCTGTTCATCTGCAGAATAAAAGTGCTGCTGTTATTGTAGCCTTCCACAATTCCAATTCCACAAGAAAAGGCTTTTTAAATGAGGCTCAGATTTTCTGAGATTAATGTTCAGAAGAAAGAGCTTCTGTGGAAATGACTGGAGCTGCCCAACATCAAATCCCCCCGTTTTCCCTCCTCTTGCCTCAAACCAAGCCGAGCAGCCGAAACGTGCTTCATGTCAGAATTTTGCATCTTTAGTTTTAATATAGCCGACAACTTCTGGAGGATTATACCCGCCAGTTGGCCTGATGCTAATACCATGACTAAATCATCACACACTCACTACGAACTGTCCGGAGTTTTTCAGGAATTTCAATTCAGTCTGAATTCAAGAATTTATCCACTTATGTTAGAAATAAATGTGTCTGTTTTTATTTAACAGTGTGCTTTTAAGGAGGTTCTCATTTTCAGTCTCAGGTCCTCCCAGTGGTTCTTCCTCATAATCTTAAGGTGTTCTTCTTTGAGCCTTGGTTCCTTTCTGTGGTTCTTCCTCATAGCCTTGGACTTCTTTTTTTGAGTCTTAGTTCTTCTCAGTGGTTATTCCCCATAATCTAAGGGCGTTCTTTTGAGTTCTGGTTCCTCTCAATGGTTCTTTCTCATCTTCTTAGGGGGATGGTTTTCTTCTTTTAAATTCTGGTTCCTCTCAGTGGTTCTTCCTCATCTTCTTAGGGGGATGGTGTTCTTCTTTTAAGTTCTGGTTCCTCTCAGTGGTTCTTCCTCATCTTCTTAGGGGGATGGTGTTCTTCTTTTAAGTTCTGGTTCCTCTCAGTGGTTCTTCCTCATCTTCTTAGGAGGATGATGTTATTCTTTTGAATCATGGTTCTTCTAGGTGGTTCTTCCCCATAATCTTAGTGTGTTCTTCTTTTGAGTCTTGCTTCCTCTCAGTGGTTCTTCCTTATGGTCTTAGGGCAGGGGTGTCCAATCCTACCCACAAAGTGCTGGTGTGGCTTCAGGTTTTTACTCCAACAAAGCAGGAGGTCACCTGACTGAGTCACCCCCCACCTTGTCTTAGGGAGCACATTTTAATATAGCCCCCTTGAGACGCTCATTAAGGGGCTGCACCTGCGTTCTTGATCAAGCTGCTGTGGGAGAACGTCACTTGTAGAAAGCAGAATAAAAATACAGCTGAAAATGAAACTGAGTGATGTCTGTGGACGTTTCCAGATATGAGCCGTTTAAAGGGGTGAATTGGGAATCTGGCAGTATTCCTCGGCATTTTGAGGAAATGCTCTTTCTGTCTAATAAATCCAAACCCACTGCTTTTTAAACGCAGCCTGATTATAAATCATCATCTTACAGCTTCCAGTCCTGCATTTCCAATGGGCTGCTGGCGTCTGGGGGCGAGAGCTTCTCATAACACGGCGCGCCTGCCAGAGCCAGAGAAATTGATTTCTTCTCAATCCAAACGTTGAAAATCAACATTCTCTACGTGTTCATGTGGTTTTTACCTCCAACAGCTTTCTGGGATGTATCGTTTTGAGATTTCTCATGGACATTTGCAGGAGGATGTGGAGCAGAGGTCTTCAGCTCTGGATCCTGTGTCCAGTTTCTGGCCCTGGATTTTGTAATTACTGGTAGCTCATTATGGGATAGAACAGAGGCCTCTTTTCCACTGTGGAGCCAAGTGGTTCTCAGGGCCGTACTGTGCCGTTCCACACTGGTCAGTACAGGACAGGTTCCGTTTCTGTAACTCCAGTTACTGTTGTAAGATTTTATTGTTTTTATTTACGATATCAAAGCCCCAGTTAGTCGAGTCAAGCCTGCACTGGGCTGTTAAGTTAACTGGGAGAGGTAAAGCATCAGTAAAGCTTTAGTTAGTCAGAATCGAACCTGTTCTGTGGTTCTGTGCTAACTAAACCAATGACGGACTCATACAGATGTGCCCTCAAAGGCACAACTCTGCTTTTAAGGTCCAATCATACAACTTAAAATGTTTTTCTCCAGGGAAAAGTACCTTTTCTAATATTTTACAGCTAAAACCCTGAAGACAAGACAGGGTGAACAGAGTCAACACACGCTGAGAATATAGCTGCATATAGAAGTGGTACAATCATGTTCCCTAACTGAAGGTTCTGAAGACGCACGTGTATCCAAACAGCTGGATTTACTGCATCTGCTTCATATCATACTAAACCCTTCTCCTAGAGCGAGAACAAACACACACTCTTGGAATCATCCACTCCTGACCAGCCATTAAAGCGTTCAAAAGTCTCTATTGCACAGACAAAATTCAGGCTTTACTATGGCTGTTACCTGTTTAACCCATGCTAACACTCTTCAGTCCATGTTTATAGAGAACAGCGAGTCATCGAGTGTCAGAAACCACATAATCGAGTCTATTAGAGAGACTAAGCACCTCCGCACAGTCTAGACACTGAGTGTCTTTACATGCACTCAATAATCTGATTATAATCTAGGTTTCTGCACTTATCTGATTATTCAAGAGGCCGTGCAAACAGCACACTCTGATGTCTTAGATCGGTTTAAGGTCTGGAAATCAGATCAAGTTTATTTAAGATTTCTCAGTGCTGTGAACTCTTACTTTCTCAGTCTGAGCATGAGCGTGAACAGACAGCGGATTCAGAAATGAGCCGCAGCGTCGACACAAGACGCAGCAGAACAGCGAAGCTGAAAACAACTACATGCTTGACGAAATGAAGGACTTCAATATTCTTTGTCTTCTAAATGATGTTTGCTCGTATTTTCAGGTAAAGTGGCTCAATGATTTAAAAAAGCTGCAGCATGAAGTTTGAGTTTTACATCACGTTTTCTGCGAGTTTATTGGCTGGTTCTGTGAGTTTATTGGCTGGTTCTGCGAGTTTATTGGCTGGTTCTGCGAGTTTATTGGCTGGTTCTGTGAGTTTATTGGCTGGTTCTGCAAGTTTATTGGCTGGTTCTGTGAGTTTATTGGCTGGTTCTGCGAGTTTATTGGCTGGTTCTGCGAGTTTATTGGCTTGTTCTGCAAGTTTATTGGCTGGTTCTGTGAGTTTATTGGCTGGTTCTGCGAGTTTATCGGCTGGTTCTGTGAGTTTATTGGATGTAAGTTTATTGGCTGGTTCTGTGAGTTTATAGGCTGGTTCTGTGAGTTTATTGGCTGGTTCTGCGAGTTTATCGGCTGGTTCTGCGAGTTTATTGGCTGGTTCTGCGAGTTTATCGGCTGGTTCTGCAAATTTTTCGGCTGGTTCTGCGAGTTTATCGGCTGGTTCTGTGAGTTTATTGGCTGGTTCTGTGAGTTTATCGGCTGGTTCTGCGAGTTTATCGGCTGGTTCTGTGAGTTTATTGGCTGGTTCTGTGAGTTTATTGGCTGGTTCTGCGAGTTTATTGGCTGGTTCTGTGAGTTTATTGGCTGGTTCTGCGAGTTTATTGGCTGGTTCTGCGAGTTTATTGGCTGGTTCTGTGAGTTTATTGGCTGGTTCTGTGAGTTTATTGGATGTAAGTTTATTGGGTGGTTCTGTGAGTTTATTGGCTGGTTCTGTGAGTTTATTGGATGTAAGTTTATTGGCTGGTTCTGCGAGTTTATTGGCTGGTTCTGCGAGTTTATCGGCTGGGTCTGTAAGTTTATCGGCTGGTTCTGCGAGTTTATCGGCTGGTTCTGCGAGTTTATCGGCTGGTTCTGTGAGTTTATTGGATGTAAGTTTATTGGCTGGTTCTGCGAGTTTATTGGCTGGTTCTGTGAGTTTATTGGATGTAAGTTTATTGGCTGGTTCTGTGAGTTTATTGGCTGGTTCTGCGAGTTTATCGGCTGGTTCTGCGAGTTTATTGGCTGGTTCTGCGAGTTTATCGGCTGGTTCTGCAAATTTTTCGGCTGGTTCTGCGAGTTTATCGGCTGGTTCTGTGAGTTTATTGGCTGGTTCTGTGAGTTTATCGGCTGGTTCTGCGAGTTTATCGGCTGGTTCTGTGAGTTTATTGGCTGGTTCTGCGAGTTTATTGGCTGGTTCTGCGAGTTTATTGGCTGGTTCTGTGAGTTTTCGGCTGGTTCTGTGAGTTTATCGGCTGGTTCTGTGAGTTTATCGGCTGGTTATAAAGCAGAAATCTGATTACTGTCTGAGTCACGTAAACCCGGAGTTTCCCCACTGTCTGATTACTGAACCAGTTACTGACCCAGTCTGATTTACTGCAGTTATCAGATTATTAAGTGCATGTAAACCCACTGAACCAGTTACTGACCCAGTCAGATTTACTGCAGTTATCAGATTATTAAGTGCATGTAAACCCACTGAACCAGTTACTGACCCAGTCAGATTTACTGCAGTTATCAGATTATTAAGTGCATGTAAACCCACTCAGCGTATCTGATGATTCAGGCAGGCAAACTGGTGAATTGGTGTAGAGACTGCATTACTGTTTAGCTACATTAGCCTCAGAGCTCCAGCGCTCCAGCGTTAAGCCACAGGTCAAATTTATTGCTGTTTAGACTGTTTGTCTGTTCGGGTTACAGAGAGAAAGACGTGAAACAATCAGAGCATGAACTGAGCTGATATAATCTGGGACTCGGAAAACCCAGTGCACCCTTTGTGTTTTAAAAGGGGGGAATGAAAGGGGTCTGTATTCTTTCTCATCCATTTTCATTCTTTTTCAGAGGGAAATGAAAGGCTGCCTCCAGGGGACTGCCTTTAAAAGAACGGAGGGGAAAAAGCTGGAGTCACTCTGACACGCTGACTGACGGTTTTCTGACACATGGCCTGCGGCGATTTCGGCTGTAAGACATCTGAGCCTCTCGGCCTCTCGGTGCTGCTTCACCAGCTTTGTCAACTGTGGATCGATGCTGAATAAAAGAGATTTAAATTCACTGGATTCTTATGTGCCCATCAGTTTCACATCAACAACATATACAAGATCAGCACAGTCACTGCCAGTAGGGCGTTTACCCACAGACACGGACTCTACAGATGTAATGCGTCTCATTCATGAGGACACGTCCGAATCCAGTACAGCCCAAGTAAGTAGAGTCTCGTCAAGTGTCGAAAGAGCAGCTGGAGTTTAGTTTTACTCTCAAATCTGTTTCATCTCCTGTCCTCACTCAGCCGAACACCAAGCTGTACGTGCCTGACTCTCTTTAGGCTGGACGGGATTTTGTAAAGTGGTTTCAACTTCACAACAGCAGCTACGCGACTGTGGGGCCTGGAGAGGTCCGGGTTGGTTGCAGCAGCGGTACGACTTTATATGAATGTCACGTTTGTAAGCATCTATAAACACATTTATAACATGTTATAATGCATTCATATAAATATACATATTCATAAAAATGATTTAAACTGAATTACACTTTATAGCCATGTTTATTATACTTTAGGAATTGTTAGTATAATGCATTATAAGTAGTGTTAATAACATGTTATACTGTCTGTCCCATAGACCTCAGTCCCAGCTTGGAGAGTTTAAAGACTAATATAAAGTTTATTCACTGAGATCTCCAGTGTTTATTCCTCAGCGCTGGAGCTGTTAGAGCTGCATCATCTTCAGAGCTTCAGTCCTGAATATTCAGATGCTCCAAACCGGCCGTCCAGCCTAGAATCACTGCTACAGTGAGCTTCTCTTACCCAGCGCCCCACTTTAAATGCTACACTACATTACATCACAACAAACCGAGCACCCATCAGCCCCTCCCCTGATCCTCCTCTGACATCACACTGAGCATGGAGTCGCTGTGGAGTGAAGGCCTGGAGAGGGAGGGGCGAGACAGTCGAGCGCTGGCTTTGTAATTTGTTCCCTCAGTGGTTCTAACATCGAGCACTAGAACCCTTCACTCTGCAACACTACACAACACTACAGTACAGTAATGCTGGTTTCTGCTGGCGTTCTATTGGATATGCAGTGTTAAGTCAGTGCCAGGCTAACGGTGGTGAACATTAACGGTGGTGAACATTATCAGTGGTGTACATTAACAGTGGTGAACATTAACAGTGGTGAACATTAACAGTGGTGAACATTATCAGTGGTGTACATTAACAGTGGTGAACATTAACAGTGGTGAACATTAACAGTGGTGCACATTAACAGTGGTGAACATTAACGGTGGTGCACATTAACAGTGGTGAACATTAACAGTGGTGAACATTAACAGTGGTGAACATTATCAGTGGTGTACATTAACAGTGGTGAACATTAACAGTGGTGAACATTAACAGTGGTGAACATTAACGGTGGTGAACATTAACAGTGGTGAACATTAACGGTGGTGCACATTAACGGTGGTGAACATTAACAGTGGTGAACATTATCAGTGGTGTACATTAACAGTGGTGAACATTAACAGTGGTGAACATTATCAGTGGTGTACATTAACAGTGGTGAACATTAACAGTGGTGAACATTAACGGTGGTGAACATTAACGGTGGTGCACATTAACAGTGGTGAACATTAACAGTGGTGAACATTAACAGTGGTGAACATTAACGGTGGTGAACATTAACAGTGGTGCACATTAACAGTGGTGAACATTAACAGTGGTGTACATTAACAGTGGTGAACATTAACAGTGGTGAACATTAACGGTGGTGAACATTAACGGTGGTGCACATTAACGGTGGTGCACATTAACAGTGGTGAACATTAACAGTGGTGAACATTAACAGTGGTGCACATTAACAGTGGTGAACATTAACGGTGGTGAACATTAACGGTGGTGAACATTAACGGTGGTGAACATTAACCCTAACCCTAACCCTAAATCTCGCTCATAAGAACCCTCGTTTATAAGAACCCTTGTTTATAAGGACCCTTGTTTATAAGGACCCTTGTTTATAAGAACCCTTGTTTATAAGGACCCTTGTTTATAAGGACCCTTGTTTATAAGGGTGGACCGAATCAAACTCTTATTTCAGAACAGTGAGGGCTTTTCTGTGATACGGGCCCTTTAACAGTTCACAGTGTGGATAAATGGTCAGTATGGCAGCATTAGTTAAACTCCTACACGTCCAGCGTTTCTCCTCACAGCCAGAGCGCTGGCACTGTGACTAACGTCCACCAACACAAGCTGATGCAAGTTGGCAGTGGCCATGAGTCATGTGGAGTGAAATATTCACCAAAACAACTGTTATAAACCTCCTGCACACCGCCATGAAATATGAAACGCAAACACAGCCCACAGCCGCATTACATCAGATAATGGCTCCTTTCACTGATCGCCATGATTTATTGATTAAAGAAGTCTCTGCAGACGTGATTAGACCGTCTAAACCGGCGGACGCCTGAGGCCACACTGTGCATGTTATATTAAACAGCCCACATCATTACTTTTCAATAAGAGTTTGATGCTGTATGTAAACAGAGCTAAAGTTCCAAGAGACAGCAAGTTTATTCCCTGGTGATGCCACAGCCATCCGTAACCGGGGGGAGCTGCTGTTACTGATGTAAAAAATGTCAAACTGAACTAAAGTGTGATAAACTGTGAGTAGTGAATGCTGAGAGAGCGCCCCCTGCTGTTTATCAGAGCGCCCCCTGCTGTTTATCAGAACGCCCCCTGCTGTTTATCAGAGTCGCCCCCTGCTGTTTATCAGAGTCGCCCCCTGCTGTTTATCAGAGCGCCCCCTGCTGTTTATCAGAGCTCCCCCTGCTGTTTATCAGAGCTCCCCCTGCTGTTTATCAGAGTTGCCCCCTGCTGTTTATCAGAGTCGCCCCCTGCTGTTTATCAGAGTCGCCCCCTGCTGTTTATCAGAGCTCCCCCTGCTGTTTATCAGAGCGCCCCCTGCTGTTTATCAGAGCTCCCCCTGCTGTTTATCAGAGCGCCCCCTGCTGTTTATCAGAGCTGCCCCTGCTGTTTATCAGAGCGCCCCCTGCTGTTTATCAGAGCTCCCCCTGCTGTTTATCAGAACTCCCCCTGCTGTTTATTACAGCGCCCCCTGCTGCTTATCAGAGCGCCCCCTGCTGTTTATCACAGCGCCCTCTGCTGTTTATCAGAGCTCCCCCTGCTGTTTATCAGAGCTCCCCCTGCTGTTTATCAGAGCTCCCCCTGCTGTTTATTAGAGCGCCCCTGCTGTTTATCAGAGCTCCCCCTGCTGTTTATCAGAGCGCCCCCTGCTGTTTATCAGAGCTCCCCCTGCTGTTTATCAGAGCTCCCCCTGCTGTTTATTACAGCGCCCCCTGCTGTTTATTACAGCGCCCCCTGCTGTTTATCAGAGCGCCCCCTGCTGTTTATCAGAGCTCCCCCTGCTGTTTATCAGAGCGCCCCCTGCTGTTTATCAGAGCTCCCCCTGCTGTTTATCAGAGCTCCCCCTGCTGTTTATTAGAGCGCCCCCTGCTGTTTATCAGAGCTCCCCCTGCTGTTTATCAGAGCTCCCCCTGCTGTTTATCAGAGCGTCCCCTGCTGTTTATCAGAGCTCCCCCTGCTGTTTATCAGAGCTCCCCCTGCTGTTTATTACAGCGCCCCCTGCTGTTTATTAGAGCTCCCCCTGCTGTTTATTACAGCGCCCCCTGCTGTTTATTACAGCGCCCCCTGCTGTTTATCAGAGTCGCCCCCTGCTGTTTATCAGAGCTCCCCCTGCTGTTTATTAGAGCGCCCCCTGCTGTTTATCAGAGCTCCCCCTGCTGTTTATCAGAGCTCCCCCTGCTGTTTATCAGAGCGCCCCCTGCTGTTTATCAGAGCTCCCCCTGCTGTTTATCAGAGCGCCCCCTGCTGTTTATCAGAGTTGCCCCCTGCTGTTTATCAGAGCTCCCCCTGCTGTTTATCAGAGCGCCCCCTGCTGTTTATCAGAGCGCCCCCTGCTGTTTATCAGAGCTCCCCCTGCTGTTTATCAGAGTTACCCCTGCTGTTTATCAGAGCTCCCCCTGCTGTTTATCAGAGCGCCCCCTGCTGTTTATCAGAGCACCCCCTGCTGTTTATCAGAGCGCCCCCTGCTGTTTATCAGAGCTCCCCCTGCTGTTTATCAGAGCGCCCCCTGCTGTTTATCAGAGTCGCCCCCTACTGTTTATCAGAGCTCCCCCTGCTGTTTATCAGAGTCGCCCCCTGCTGTTTATCAGAGCGCCCCCTGCTGTTTATCAGAGTCGCCCCCTGCTGTTTATCAGAGTCGCCCCCTGCTGTTTATCAGAGTCGTCCCCTGCTGTTTATCAGAGTCGCCCCTGATGTTTATCAGAGCGCCCCCTGCTGTTTATCAGAGCTCCCCCTGCTGTTTATCAGAGCGCCCCCTGCTGTTTATCAGAGCGCCCCCTGCTGTTTATCAGAGTCCCCCCTGCTGTTTATCAGAGCGCCCCCTGCTGTATATCAGAGCTCCCCCTGCTGTTTATCAGAGCGCCCCCTGCTGTTTATCAGAGCTCCCCCTGCTGTTTATCAGAGTTACCCCTGCTGTTTATCAGAGCTCCCCCTGCTGTTTATCAGAGCGCCCCCTGCTGTTTATCAGAGCACCCCCTGCTGTTTATCAGAGCGCCCCCTGCTGTTTATCAGAGCTCCCCCTGCTGTTTATCAGAGCGCCCCCTGCTGTTTATCAGAGTCGCCCCCTACTGTTTATCAGAGCTCCCCCTGCTGTTTATCAGAGTCGCCCCCTGCTGTTTATCAGAGCGCCCCCTGCTGTTTATCAGAGTCGCCCCCTGCTGTTTATCAGAGTCGCCCCCTGCTGTTTATCAGAGTCGTCCCCTGCTGTTTATCAGAGTCGCCCCTGATGTTTATCAGAGCGCCCCCTGCTGTTTATCAGAGCTCCCCCTGCTGTTTATCAGAGCGCCCCCTGCTGTTTATCAGAGCGCCCCCTGCTGTTTATCAGAGTCCCCCCTGCTGTTTATCAGAGCGCCCCCTGCTGTATATCAGAGCTCCCCCTGCTGTTTATCAGAGCGCCCCCTGCTGTTTATCAGAGCTCCCCCTGCTGTTTATCAGAGCGCCCCCTGCTGTATATCAGAGCTCCCCCTGCTGTTTATCAGAGCGCCCCCTGCTGTTTATCAGAGTGTCGCCGCTCCCAGTTTCAGTCTCCATTTCCCAAACGCTTTAGCTGAGCGCGCTAACGTTCCTCCTCCTAATAAACAGTCACACGTTCAGCTCCGCCTCCTCATTATTCACCACCATCACTGTAATACTCCATCATCTACATTAACACAGGAAGGTGGTCAGAGGGGCGGTGGAGTTCGAGTCGGCAGCGTCTGAGATGTTTAAAACGCAGAGTTAGAAGAGAAAATCATCTCCCAGTGAAAGCCGCGTTTTACAGTAGGAATAAATGGAGCTCATTATGCTGGTAGTGAACTACGCTGCCTGACTCAGCCGCCTCAGAACCAGAGAAACGGGCCTTAAACAGAAGTCAGGACCCTGCTGGGGTTCATCCTGAAGTTAGGACAGGATTTAGGAGGTTTAGTCCAGTCAGGATGTTTAACTGGAGTTAATGATGAGATGAAGGGAGGAGCTGATATAGAGATCGTAACTGTTCTCTCTCTCTCTCTCTCTCTCTCTCTCTCTCTCTCTGGGTGGGATGGGTGGTCCTCCTTCTCCTTAGATTACTCACAGCAATGTTAGCCAGCACAGGCATCTGTTAGCTGATGTAACAGAGTTAGCAGTCAGTGGTCAGTGACACTGTGTTCGGATGGTGCTACATTTCACTACAGAGAGAAGCCAGAGGGAACTGGACAAAGCACTGAATAGAAAACACAGAAAAATGGCCAAGAAATAAATAAGTCAACATTCAAATAAATGGTTCTACATAGAACCACGAACACTCAAAGAAGACTTTGCATGATTAACAGGTTCTTTGTTATTTAAAATGTTCTTCAGACTGATGGAGAATGTGCTTTAGATGGTTCTGTACACATTTCTTTTTGAAAATGGTTCTAAATAGCACCCAAAAGGGTTCCTCTATTATTACTGTGTCAAGCTTGTAACAACAGAAGAACCCTTTTGAGTGGTATAGAACCAAAGTGTCTACCTAGAACCACCTAAAGCACATTTGTGCATATTTTGCATCAATACAAAGAAGATACATGATACGGAGAACCCTTCAATCGCACAAAGGGTTCTGCGAGTGTTCAGGGTTCTATATAGAACAATTCTCTTGATTTTTTTACTAAAATTACAGTTAATATACACTTTTTTGTTTTAATCATGGTTTATTATACACACGCATGTTCTAAGCTGCTTCTCCCTCAGGGTCACGAGGTGGTTTATTACATATATACATATACACACACACACACACTCACACACACACATATGCTGAACAGCTTTGCCAGTGACTTTAAATGACATGCATCAACTTAGATGAGCAGATTTAGGTGATCCACCTCAATGTTTCATTGGGCATCAAATTCCATATAAAACCGCACTGCATGTACAGCACTAATGATCAATGAGTCCCGTTTGACTGGATTTAGTGGCTTTTTTTTACACACACATATATATATATCTTTTTTTTTTGGGTGTCCCAAATAATTGACATGATTTCTTAGTCCTAACATCGTAGCCAATTCTCCCTCAAACGACCTCAAATTTCAACAAAATGCGTAAAAACAAACGAAGTTTAATTCTGAATTGTTCTTCAGGTTGAAGAACGGCGGTCATTAGAAATGAAAAGGCATGTTGTGAGTTAGAAAACGCTCGAATGCGGTCAAACAGAAGTGAGAAGCGCATTTTCCAGGAAATTCAATAAAAATGCACCAACTGGACAGCAGATTTGGACACGGCACAAAAAAGTCATGCGAGTGAGTTTGTCAGGAGCTGGACTACGACTGGACGTGTGTCGCGTCACCGGCGGTGCGCATACGGAACCTTTGTGAAGCTGTGAAATCGGTTATAAAACCTACATCCCTCCCTCGGAATTCCTTGTTCGAATTTTGATAAGTAAACCTTGTGTTGTTGAACACGAAGCCCATTTCGTGTCGTTTGCCTCGGACGTGCAGTTACTCAGATACTCACACCTCAGATGATCTCAGTTGACTGGGACACCCTGTATTTTTAAAATGGACCACTTTTCTCTCTGTTCCTGATCAGATGTCCCAGAAACACTGGGACATGTTGGCTATAGTGAAAATAGTATTGCAGTATTCTGTTTTTGCATTATCGCCCACCTCTGCTGGTGGCATGTCACTCTGTTTTGGGCTACATGCAGTAAAACACATGAAGGCTGCAAATACCTGTGCTAAACAGTCCCAGTCTGCCTTTAACCCTGTGCTCACGTTCCTCCAGGACAGCATCAACAACCTCAAACAGCGGAATAAGTTGGATATTATGATGCAGCTCAACTGAATCACTCCACAGCTTTGTAAACGACTCAGAACTGCCTGCGTTTCTCTGCCTCTGATCTAGAACAGCAAGCGTGACCGTGTGTTTGGTGTGTCCAGCGTGCGCTTTAATGCGTGTTTGGTGATGTACTCACGGCAGAAGGTCGCTGGATGCAGATCAGCAGCAGCAGTTTCAGCACCACGGACAGCGGCAGCATCCTCAGCTATAAACCCCCTCATTCACTGCAACATCTCCTCCTCTCCTCCTGTCCGCCTGCTCCGAGCACACACACATACACACGAACACGCGCACTCAGGGCAGCCTCACCGGCGTCGCAGCTCCGCCAGCAGTGCAGCGGGAAAGTTTCCAGCAGCACTGACGAAGCTAACAGCATCACACACTACAGACTGCAGTAGTTAATGGAGCTGAGCATGTCAGAGCACAGATGCTGAAACCTGCCTCTGTAATCTATTAACAATACATGACGAGCTCAGAATCAGATTGATATTAGCAGATAATTGCTTAAAAATGTTTAGATTTGTCCGGTGTCTCAGGAAGGGCTTATATCTGTAGTTTGGCTCCAAACCAACACAGATCAGCAAACAAAACAAGGAGCAAGGGGCTTGAAAAGATCTTCACATGCAATGATTTGCCTCTATAAACAAAGATCTGCACTGCTACTATCCAACTCACTGCTGTCGGGAAGGAAACCTGTTCTTGACATTGTGTGTTAATTTCATGGTGAATGGACCTAAAGAAACGGCCCAAAATGACTTGGAAAGACGTCTGGTTCCATTGACTTACATTAAAAGTAAAGTAAAGTTTTTTCTTTCTCCTGTAAAGTTTCCGTTGGGCGATACGAGGTTTTCTTCCGACCACAGCGAAATGGTAGTGGTGGATGAGGTGAACTCAAATTTCTATCACGGTATTTTCTACTAATCAGATGATAACGATATCAGGATATTAAATAAACCGAAAGAGCATTATGGTAACATTAATAATAGTAACAAAATAATGCAAAAATGTATTATTATTATTATTATTATTATTATTACGTTCCTGGGACCAAGCCCAAAATGGCAGAGCATTAAGCCTATAATGGTCTTGATAACTAATCATTAAACAAACAGCTGCAGGAAGTCAGTGTGGAGACATTTTCACTCTGATTTCTTTAACCCTAGTGTGCTGTCCAGGGCTGAGGGACTCATGTTCAGTGTTTACCAACAGAAAAAAATGATTATTTCAATCTCAGATTCTTGGTCTTTGCTCATTTCTGTGAAAAACATATAAAATAACCCATTTTCAGGGTCTTCACTCTGTTCACCCCCCCACATATTTATGCTACACATGTGGTGTTGGGCTGAACCCACGGGGAGTGAAAGTGTGGAGGTGCTGTGTCCTTCACTCTGTTCTCCTACATGGCCTGCTGTTAGTGAGTGTGTGTGTGTAGACAATATGTGCTGCTGACTGGCTATAGCTGCTAAAGTAGACCCCTACGCTGGACACTTGTGATACTTTAAACACCTGGTATTTTTATATAAATTGTTATGGCTGTATGTTTAATAAACAGTAATGCTGTGGATCCAGCAGACACTGAGGAACACACACACCAGCACCACACAAGGGTTAAGGCTGTAGATTAGTGTGTGAAGGTGCAGACAGTCAGTACTGATCTGATCCTCTCAGCATTGATGGCTTAGAATAACCCCTTAAAATCCCAGTGTTAATTACACACTAAGGCCTATTATTCAGTAACTACAGGGACTTCAGTGCAAACCGGCTGAGCTGTTCTCAGACTATAGAAGTGTGTAATAAAACTCTGGGCCTGCCGGACATTTCAGAGGTTAAAAGGTTCTTTGCATGGGGAAATGGTTCTTCAGCTTGACGGAGAATGTGTTGTATATGGTTCTATATAGAAGCTTGTAACACCAGAAGAACCCTTTGTGTTGCACATGGTTCTATAGCAGCAAAACTTGAAGAACCATTTCACAATGCAAAGAACCTTTTAATCATGCAGTTACTGTTCATGGAGCCGTTATCTTCATCACCACATTTTTTAGGAGTGTACTTTAAAAGTGAGTGTCCAGGGGGCGCCATTCCTGTGGTTTGTACCCCCCTGGCTGTCAAGGGCTCGTAGCTAAAGGCTAATGCGTGTGCCCTGATCAGAAAAAAGACTATTAACCCAGATCCACTGCAACCTCAGTGGGCTGTAATACATCTGCGCACATTATTGGGCTGTATTTACGGAGTGAATGGAGAAGTTGAGTCTACACTCTCAGTCAGTTGCTTGGTAACAGCTGAGCCTTGGTTCACTCAGAAGTTCTCATTTGAGCATTCAGTCGTGTGAAAGAGCTTTTCTTACTTTTGTTCTGCGTTACTGTCTGTTACTGCTGCCTAATGACTGTAATCCAGCAAAGCCTTTTAGGACTCAGAGTCGGCAAAGGAAAAACAAAAGCAGACGGGTTGTGAGCCGATTCTTGGAAGCGCCGTGTTCCTGTGGGCTTTAGCTTTCCTTCACTCTTTTTAATAATCTGCGTTAGTTTAACCTGAATCTCTGTGCGGTGGCTCAGCACTGGGGTCTGTTTGATGTTACACATTTTTATGTTATCTTATGCTTTTTCCAGACTAAACTTCAGACCTGAACCTAAAGCCAATTAATCTGTCAAAAAGTGTCCAGAAACATGTTCAGACTGAGAGGGATGTTTTGAAGATGTTCATGCTTTGAAATGCAGTAAGATATTATGTTAATTAACGCTCAGTAAAATCTAGAGACGCACCGATCAGCGTTTGTGGGGCCGGTAGCTGATACCGATCGAGGACCGGGCTGGAAGCCACATATATTGCATTTCTAAGCAGAACCACACTTTGAGCTTTTCTTGGCTAGAAAACTCTTCACAAACATTGTCTGGACAAATACCATAATAACATAACATAACATAGAGCAAACATCAGCACAGCAAGTACTGTAGCTAGTGTTAGCTCGGTTGTGGGTTAGCAAACTGTTGCTACAATTGCTGCTGCAAGGCTAATCAGTTGTGATTAGCGATCACAAACATTGGCCAACGGGACAAAATAATACTAACCTGTTGGTTCTGTGAAACAGCAAAGCTAAGTTAATGTTACCCAGAAACAAAGCAGCCTCCTCATCCGTTTTCAAGCTTTTCATCTCTCGAGGAAGCTGAAGTCGTCGTCTGTTTGCCAGTTTCTTGTTTACGTTTTCCTGTTACAGTAGTGCAGCAGTTGTATTCTGGTGCCTCAGGCTAGGATAAACATTAAAATAACAGGCACAGCTAATATCACACAACAGTCGTCCTGCCTATTCCTCATAATACTGGAATTATTTGTTATTTTTAGTTTTCTCAAGCTCTCAAGTTACTTGTATAACTTTTATTACGTCATGAACATTGTTTTCACAAAACAATAGTAATTGTCTCGAGGTCCTGAACGAAATAATCAAAATTAACTGATGATAATTTGAAAAAATAAAAATTTGAAATGTTCACCATGCTAGTGGTGATGCTAGCTTACCTAGCTGGCAATGTTGAAACAGTGAACTTTCAGTATAGACCATCAATCAGACATTCATCCTTAAAAACTTCATTTACACACCAAAACACTCCTGAGAAAAGGTTAATAGGTTATAGGTTAATTGATATTTATAACTTCAGTCATGTTTTTATGTGCAGCTGCTAATGAAATTAACAAGTAATGAAAGTTTATACCTCAACAAGAAGCATATGTAAACGGGAATTCCACCAATTTTTCCAAAATTCTGCCTGATTTCAGTGAGTGAGATGTAAACAGAGGGATTCAGACGGTTTGGTGTGAAACAGATATAGACACTTTATTTACCATCCAGAACCACCAGAGAACCTACACCAGTCTTCTGAGCTTATATGGAATGTTGATGATGGAAAACAGTGGAAAATCTGGAATAATGAGTTTTCTTTGGGGACTATTTTGCCGCACAGCGCCCTGCATGTCTCCCTCCACCATGAATGGAGTTGAAGTTCTCTAAACTCTCATAAAACAGCGTCTCAGTCATCAGGCAGTGAATTCAGAACCAGCTCATGTAGGAACTTTCTGTAGGAGCTTTTAGAGGGACGTCTGGTTCCCATCACCACCACTGTGAGGAGCTTTTAGAGGGACGTCTGGTTCCCATCACCACCACTGTGAGGAGCTTTTAGAGGGATGTCTGGTTCCCATCACCACCACTGTGAGGAGCTTTTAGACGGACGTCTGGTTCCCATCACCACCACTGTGAGGAGCTTTTAGAGGGGGACGTCTGGTTCCCATCACCACCACTGTGAGCAGCTCTGAGTCTGTCAGTTTATCTAGAACAAAGAGTTTCACACCAAACCGCTCAGAACTGCTCAGAACCGCTCTGTTTACATCTAAAACCACTTATTTTATGTCTAAACCGTTTAAAATGTAGAGAAATGAGATTTAACTATTTAGGAAGCAAACCTCAGACACTAAACGTCTTGCTTGATCGACTACATTTGGAGTGAGTGCTTTAGAGGAACTTGTCTTTCAGTCTTGTCTGCAATATTCAGTGGATGTTGAGTATTTGAAGAGGTCAGTTCTCTGTAAGTAGAGTTTCTGGAAGTCCATAGCCCGGGGCTTTCCTGGAGGAGCACCAGTTCACAGAGCCTAGTCGACTCACTGCCTGTACTATATTCATGGATATTTAGCATGTGGAGGTTTGCCTCATATTCAGATTTTTCAAAGAGTCCAGAGAAGAAACTTAGACCACTGTTCTGATGCCTTTGAGAAGTTTTTCAGGGTTGCGATTAATAATGCAATAAAGGCTGAAGGCGTTCAGTAGCAATCAGTCACCAGCGTCTGTCAGAGTATTTGATGTGATCTCAGGCTTTACTGATTTAAAACTTCATCACCGTCATGACGTTTCACTGCGAGCCGAGAGAATGTTTAAGAGAACAGAGGGATTAAACTGTCCTGTCAAATACAGACAAAAGCATGACAGTAAAAGACAGATCAACACTTCCTATATGGAAAGAAATATATGGACAATTCAAAGACACTGCAGTCGGCGCTGAAATACATTCCAAATACAATGTATTTCAGAATATTTTGCCATATTCACCCTAATATACACTATATTTCCCAAAGTATTCGGTCGTCTGGCTTCACACGCATATGAACTTGAGTGACGTCCCGTTCTTAATCCATAGGGTTTAATATGATGTCGGCCCACCCTTTGCAGCTATAACAGCTTCAGCTCTTCTGGGAAGGCTTTCCACAAGGGTTAGGAGTGTTTACGGGAATTTTTGACCGTTCTCCCAGAACCTCATTTGAGGTCAGACGCTGATGTTGGACGAGAAGGCCTGGCTCACAGTCTCCACTCTAATTCATCCCAAAGGTGTTCTATGGGGTTGAGGTCAGAACTCTGTGCAGGCCAGTCAAGTTCTTCCACACCAAACTGGCTCATCCGTGTCTTTATGGACCTGCTTTGTGCACTGGTGTGCAGTCATGTTGGAACAGGGGTCATTTTACGTGGCCGACCACTTCGTGGCTGAGTTGCTGTCGTTCCCAATCACTTCCACTTTGTTATAATCCCACTGACAGTGGACTGTGGAATATTTAGTAGTGAGGAAATTTCAGGACTGGACTTGCTGCACAGGTGGCGTCCGATCACGGCACCACGCTGGAATTCTCTGAGCTCCTGAGAGCGACCCATTCTTTCACTAATGTCTGTAGAAGCAGTCTGCAGGCCGAGGGGCTCGGCTTTATACACCTGTGGCCATGGAAGAGACTGGAACACCTGGATTCAGTGATCTGGACGGGGGAGTGAAAACTTTTTGTGTATTTTAAAATATATTTCTTTTAAAATATATGGTGAAATATTACACACAGACAAAACATAAATGTATGTAAACATGTTTATCAGCTCCATCTGAAAGTGGAGGAACATCTCCAGAATCCTGTCTGATGCTCTTCACTGTCTGATTCCTTTAGAAATGAGTTTGTGTTCCAGTCTCTTCATGTTAAATCTGATCTGATGGTCCTTTAGCAGGACAGAAGTGAGGGCTGTAGGTACTGATACTCTGAGATGCAGGTCTGATCTGATATCTTGTTCATGTGAAGTACATTGTGTATGAGAGTCTGATTGCAGACGTACGTGGTTCATGTAAAGTACAGCGCAGATCATAGTCGGTTTTGGTGCTATGTAGAGCCATCTACAGCACATTCTCCATCAATCTGAAGAACCATTTTACCATGCAGCAAACCCTAAACATTTGAGTGCTCATGGTTCTATATAGTACCACTGTCTTTACTGAAGAACCCTTGAAGAACCATCTATTTTAAAAAAGTATAGATAATAGCTAAACATGCATTAATGGTGTTTCTTTTGAATATCGCACGTTTTCATTCAGTGGGTAAGTGTTCTAAAAGTGCTCTAAATATGTAAAGATGGTTCTTCAAGGGTACAAGGGATGTAAATGGCCCCCAAAAGGGTTCTTCTATTGTATGCAAGCTTGACACCATAACAATGCCCCTAACAAGAACGTATTTTTGACAAATACAGAACCATTTTCAAAAAGATTCCGAATGGAACCGTCTACAGCACGTTCTTCATCAGTCTGAAGAACAATTTCTCCATGCAGAGAACCTTTTAATCATGCAAAGGGTTGTTTGAATGTTCATGGTTCACTATAGAACCATTTTCTTTAGTAAAGAACCCTTAAAGAACCATATTTTTATTTAAATTCAAGAAATTTACTAAATAAAATGACCCTAAATGAGCAAAAACATCTAAAAATAAATGGAATAATCTCATAATGTTGGTACAAACGCCTCACAAGGGGAAATATAAAATATTTAGACTGGATTTAAGACGATTTCTATTCTTAAGGTGTCATTTTTTGATGTTGTTTTGAAATCATTTCTGTAGGTGTTTGGATTTCTGTTCCAACCTGAGGGTCCTGGGGGTTGGGGTTGGGGGTTAGGGGGGGTAGACTGGGTCTGGTAGAGCTGATGTGGAGCGGTGAGTAAAAATCAATCCCACTGCTCTAAACTTTCAGCTTTAATTCAGAAAGACGTTTTCATTCCAGAGTCAGTCCGGCGTTCAGGCTTTCATCGTTACTGACTCTCTTCTGGGATTAACGTCGATTATTAATTGATTCATTTTCATGAATTAGTTTGGTCAGTCCATCAAACCTCTTAGACAATGCATCCAATCTGGAGACTGACCTCCGGGCTGATCCACTCATCGTCTCCGGCTGGAACCGATCCAGATTTTTCAACCATAATTGCTGTCACTACTAATGATCAATGCAGGCTATTAGAGTCCAATTAGCATAATGCAAATTAGATCTAATTAATATTTACACTGTATCACGGGCCACTCTCCCTGACCCACATCACTCAAATGAACCTGAACTATACCAGGAAAACCAGGGAACACTTTGCACTCGGGTTCTCTCATCTCACAAAGCAAATAATTACCAAACTGTATCAAAACCAAAATAAATGAATATATAATTAGACTAATAATTTACATCATCCAAAGCTGGAGTTAATGAGAGCTCCAGAATTCCTGCACACGATGAGTGCAGCACTATTTCACTGATGTGCTAGATATAGGTTTAAAATACAAGCTCTCACAGATGGTTCTTCAAGGGTTCTTTAGTGAAAGCAGTGGTTTCATATAGAACCATGAACGCTTAAATAACTATGTGCATGCTTAGTTGGTTCTTTGCATTGTGTGATTGTTCTTCAGACTGAGACAGACTGTGTTGTATGTGGTTCTATACGGCACAAAATAATGTTCTGCTATTATTTGCTTGAGATTTTAACAATAGAAGAACCCTTTATTCAAAAGGTTCTATATCGATCCATGTACAGCACATTCCCCCTCAATCTGAAGAAGACCTTTCGTGATGCAAAGAACCATTTAATCACGCAAAAGGTTCTCCGAGTGCTCATGTTTATTTGTAGAACGATTGTCTTTACTAAAGAACCCTTGAAGAACCATCTTTACCTGTAAATATTCAGAAGTTGAGATGTTCTGAATGTTGTTGTTGACACCTGCTGAAGAAATGCCATTAGAACAATTAATTGGCTTGATGGTTTCCATTAGAGACCACTAATTTACGGTAGATCCCATTGGGAGCGATCAATTGCATCTGAAGTCAGAACTCCTGTTAAACCATTTACACTGTGAAATCAACCCATCAGGAAACGCAGGATAAGATTAGTTCTGATTAGAACTGTTGCCTTTGCTAAAGAACCCTTGGAGAACCGTCTTTAAGTGTGTATAAGTGGCTTTAGAGTGTGAAGGAAGAGAGTCACAGCGGCCGCAGGTTCTCCTGATTGAAGAACATCATTATACAGATCTCGAGTTCTGTCTGTTTGAACAAACAGGAACTCACTGCTGTTCAGTCTTTGCTGAACACAGCCACATTCAGCGAGTTCAGACTGAGCCACCAACATGGTGGTGGTAGTTTCATGGAAGACTGATTGGGGGGGTTCTAGGAAGCACCTGGTGGAACATCCAAGGACAACGGGATTGGGATAGGAATAAAGACTTATCTAAAAATAAAATAATGCAAAAATAATGCAGCTGGCAATAAATGAATGAATGTAATATATAGCAGTATATATTACAAATGATTACACTCACACACACAAGTGCACCGCTGTGTCCGGCCTGCTTTGACCACGTATACAAGTATTACATAAAATCAATAAATGATCATGTAAGGAATTCAGACTTTTAGCTACATTTAAAATATTTAAAATTAAATGGCTCAAATTTTTTACACAGAATTTTACATATTTTTTGTTTGTGGCTTTTATTTATAATTGTAATTGTACTTGGACATGACCTGGTCATGAAAGTATTATTATTATTGTTATTATTATTGTTATAATAATAATAATAATTTCAATTATTTTAAACTTTTATGACTATATAAATGTTCATGTTTATAAGCCACATTTTCAATGCGACATTCTGAAAAAAAAGATCTCCACAACTCCACAGCTCTTGTAAAAGTTGGTTCTTCAAACGTTCTTTAAAAAAGAGAACCATGAACACTCAGAACCATTTTCATGCTTTAATGATTCTTTGCATGGTGAAGCTTGTAACACTAGCAGAACCCTTTTAGGTCCTATATAGAACCATATACAACACATTCTCCATCAATCTGAAGAACCACTTCACCGTGCAGAGGAGCCTTTAAGCATTAAAGGGGTGTGTGTGTTCGTGGTTCATGGAGGTCAAGGAGCCGGCCCTGTGACCGGAAGGTCGCTGGTTGGATCCCCAAAGCCGACAGCACATGACTGAGGTGTCCTTCAGCAAGACACCTAACCCCCAACTGCTCCCCGGACGCCGTGGATAGGGCTGCCCACCACTCTGGGCAGGTGTGCTCACTGCCCCCTAGTGTGTGTGTGGTGTTTTACAGCACGGACGGGTTAAATGCGGAAGTCAAATTTCCCTGTTGTGGGACTAAACAGGGCCGGTTCCCTAACCTCCGTTTTATATCATTTTCATCTGCAATTTCCCTCTGGGATCAATAAAGTATTTCGACTCTGATTAATGCTTAATTAGGCTGTTCATTAAAGAACAGCAGCACAGAACGTCCCAAACACGCTGAAGATGAATGAGATCTTCATGCATGTGAACCTACAGATGGACTTTCCTTTGTGTTCTTTATGGTTTGGACTTTTTTCTGGAACTAAGGAAAAAAAACGCTCCAGTTTTTCTGCTTTAAGTCTGGCTTCGCAGACGTGGACGGATCAAAGTGCGTTGGAATCCTCTTCTACAAAAAAATCAATTCCAAGTGATTTGACCAAACAAAACAAAACAAAAGACTGTTTCTCCTCAACCAGCCGAAACGGCATGAAGACATCATGGTGTTTACTCACTTCACCTTCCCGCAAGTGGGTCGAAGATTCCTGAAGAAAGCACACCAGCACTAGAATGGAGCAGAACTACCTATTTGTACCAATCATTTATTCCAGGTTTTACATAAATTATAGGCAAAATTACACGAGCGTATAAATTTAGAAGTCTACTGTCATGTATCTGGAGGGGGACTGAGGGACACACACAGATCCAGAGAGAGGAAACAAAAGAAATATGAAGAAATCAAACAAAACGGCCGGAGCCTTGCAAGATAAAACCACACCATCTGAACACATCGTACCACAGAAGCTTAAATACGAGGAATGCAGCAAAGCCTTGTAGTAAAAACAGCACACAGAACAAAAATGCATGGCTGACCGATTCATACACACAGTCCACAATTAACACATCTAATACAGAGCTGGGCAAAATCCAGTTTTAATATTGATGAACTGACGAAAATCACGTCCCCATTCTGATCACAGAGCATCTGAGAGCTGGGCAGTGTTGCCATTCACAACAGAGCAGAACAGGTGTTTATCACCTCCCTCCCCACATATATAGACATAAACTCAAGCAATGAGCTGGATTTACTCGATTCCCGTCATTTTCACGTGAATAAAATACACTAAAAGTAAACAAACTGTGTTTTTTCACGCAGAAATGATGCACACATTTCAATCACGTTAATTCGTCATGTTTTTCAGTGAGGACAGGGTTCCTCGCACTTCCTTAAAGAGGAATATACCTCTAGAGTCAGTCTGAGAAAAGGACGGCTCCACTGATCTTTCCAAATTTCTACGGAATTTAACCGTCAAGGTGTAAACAAAGTCGGTCAGAGTGGTCCGATGTGGAATAGCTCTCAGATTTACTAACATCTTTTATTCTTGCCCTGAGCAATTAAATCTCAACGTCTAAAAATCAGAGATCTGGCGTGGTGTGACCCATCAGTGGTTCTAGCGCTGCTACGGATGCGGTTCTATTAGGTCAGGCCCCTAAAGTAGAGGGGAGATTATATAATCGGCTGTAACAGTGGCATCAATGTCATCCAGAACAGCCAAATGTGTCTGAAATATTAAAACGTCTTGTGTTTTGTACAGTTAAAACAGTCTGGGGTCAACGTGACCCCAAAGAACCCTGAAGATGTGCTAATAATAAGTACAGGACATTGAAAACAGGTTAATTTGATGCCCAGTTGTGCTCATTAATTTAGGACCCATGTGTCAAACACAAAAGTCGTATCCGGCCAGCAAAATTACTTTCATTTTCTATGACTATTCTATGACTGCACTACAGTTCCCAGCATGCACTGCAACGAAATGTGTGCTCCCACCCCCTCCCCAGCAATGATCTATGGGTCTGCCCCACAAAAACAAACAGAACAGAACAGAGATGCCAGGGCAGGCGTCCAGTTCGAGTTTTAATAAAGCTCTGCACTCTGGGGACTTTTAATTTTTAAATTAAATGAATTTTTAAATGACAGTGAAATGCCACTAATGTAGTGATTTTAGTTATTTTATATAAAATAATGAATTTTTATTTAAAATTGCTTTTTAATTGTTCAAGTATTCAGCGTCTGTTTTTTGCCGTTGTAGTTTCGGCGTATTTTGAACAAACAATAGCCAGTTAGTGTTTGAGATTGACGGCCCTGATTTAGAAATAGTCATTAAAAGAATAATTTATTTAAAGACACTAAATGCTGAACGGGGTCAAAGATATTAGGACAGTTAACGCCTTTAAAAGCTCCCTCACAGAAACGTATTAAACCAGATTTACCACAATTTCACCACCATTAATATTACATCCAAACACGTCACCACCGCTGTGAAGAACTCTGAGAACCATTCAACACCAAACCACGGAGAAGATGGGTGGAGCTCTCCTCTGAGTCAGGACTGCACGGGAGAAGTGCTCAGATCAGCACAGCCTCAACGCCACCACGTCAGAACACAGAACATCAGTGGGTCAAATCAAAGTCCACAAACATCTCATGCCTCAAACTTTCGAGCTGCTCCTTCACAATCTGCTGAAATTTAACAGCCGGCCAATTGAAAATTTGGACACCCGTCTTTGCTTAAAGTGGACAATATCTACAAGAGGGATGCTCTATCATTACAAATATGGAATGCTTTTGAATGCTGATTTTATTGGAGTGATGACATCAGGGTAAAAATAAAAAACAAACATTAAAAAAACGAACCATATCTGGAGAAAAACTCTCTCTGTATAGGTACCAACATTTCATCAGATGAAAGAGTCAGATGCATTTCTGATACACATGCAAGGTTTGAAGGCTGAATCAGAAAGAACAGCAATGTACAAAATAATAATTACAGTTATATTTAAACAATGCACTTTCCATAGCACCTCAAGTTTTCGGGTATTTAGGACGAGAGCCGCTGCTGGGGGGTGTTTTCTAGGAAGCACCTGGAGGAACATCCAAGGACAGTGGGATTGGGATTAGGATTGGGAGAGAAAATGCCCAAAATGACTTACTTGGTTATTAATCTTAAAGGAAAAGTCTAAAATGTTGGAGATAAATGGATGAATGTGAAGAAGCACCGATAAGAACAATGTAAATAATAACCTGCCAGTAGGCGAATTATTCTTATGATTAGACTTATTGTTATAAATTATTCATTCTCTGCTATGAAATTGTGTTGGTACAGACCTTTAGAGATTTAGGGTTTAAGATCAGCTGTAAAACTGGGATTAGGATTTAGACTGATGCTGGGATTAAGACTGGCACTGGGATTTTGCATAACTGTAAAATTGGGCTTGGCTGGGGTCAGATGGACGGATTCGGCTTGGTTAGGGATGGATGGAGGGATGGATGGATGGAGAAAGGAAGTGATCCTCTGTTTTTTTTGAAAGTGCACCACTGTTCTCCAGTCAGTTCACGTCTTTCCTCACGTTGGTTCTCCGGATGCAGGTCTCAGTCGTTTTCGTTGCGGCCACACGAGGACGGTGAACATTCCCGTGGTGACTGTGCCGCGCTGGTGTTAGCCAACAAAAGAGTGTGTAGGTGTGTGCGTGTGTGTATGTGTGTGTATGTATGTGCTTGTGTGGCGATGTTAGCTGTCCACACTGCTCGACCCGTCCTGACCTGAGGAAGCCCTTCAGCCGAGGAAGCAGACCGGGCCTACCTCAAAACCAAACCGCTGGTTAGCATCTCCAAAGTCATTCAACATGACGTCAATGATGGGCACCTGATCGATACGGGGCGTGTTTATCTCCAGCACGGTCTTCGCGTAGCCCTGCTTCAGCTAAAAACAACAACAAAAAAGATGCTTCAATCAGCAAAATCAATAACCCAAAAACCACTAATACCAATAATTTAACCCTTAGAAGTCCAGAGTTATAGTTGTTGTTTTGACGTCCAAATCATTAAAACCCTTTATGTAATTGAAAATAATACAGACAACATATCAAATGTTGAATTAATGAAGCGGTGATGCAGCAGAGTGGTGAACACGGCCCTGTCCTAAATGTCTGGAACATGTTTCTGCCATTAAATTCAAAACAAAAACATATTTTTGTTTAAAAAAGTCAAATTTCTTCAGTTTTCAGTGAAGTAAGGTGTTTAAACGATTCACTGTTTGTCTGCCGGCTCAGATCGTCTTCCTGGGGCATCGGGTCAGAAGCTCTGGAACTGCTCCCCCCAGCACAGTCGTGACGTTACAGCGCTGTACGACGCGCTTTGATTGATGCAAATTATGTTTCGCATGACATCATCGGTCACGTCATAAACACACTGCTTAAAATTTCAGCACCCACAACTTAAAACGCCTTCCCTGCATCCCTGCAGCAAATCATAATTAATCAATTTATCACCAGCAACTTCCACACTGTTTCACACTTCCACGGACTGTTTCAAAGTCCTTTGCTGATTAAATTATTAAGTTAAATTAAATTAATGAAAAAAAATCTTCTAAAAAACAAAAAAACTGAATTTAACAAACGATTACTCATCTAATTATTCAAGGACTCAAATCTAATGATCTAGACCCGCCCTGCTTTTGATTTACACTCAGTATGGACACCGCAGCCTTGACCTCTGTTTCAATGACACAATGTTTGTCTAATTAAAATCAGAATATATCTCCTCTTTTACTTAAACACAATATGATAGGGACTTTTAAAAGCTTTGCTGTGATTTAATCCAATCAGATTAGAAATCATCTAAAACTCCACGGTTTTTGTCGCTGCTGGTGGTGAACTTGATCCACCGTATGTGTGTGTGAAGGTTTACCGAGCAGCCGTCTGAGACGGCCTTGATGAACGGATTGTTGTCATACGACATCTCCTCGTCGTTGGAGCCGAGGAAGCGCAGCGCTTTGTCGTAGCTGTCGGATTTGGCGTCGTGCCAGGCCACGGACTGGTGGCAGATGTAGGTGAAGTTCTGCCGGGCTGAAGAACTCAGCAGCTTGAGGAACGTCATCTGGACCGAGGTGATCGAGCTCTCCTCCACGTCCACGTAGGAAAGCTGTGAAGCAGAGCAGGGGTTACAGAAACGAACAGGGGAAGGATCTGCTGGCAGAATCTGCCAGACTAAACAGAAAACAAGCTGCTGTCTGTCCGTCTGTCTGCTCACACGTCTCCTTTCAAATCCATGACAAATGATACTCACTATTTTCCCACGCTTGAATTCACTGAACCAGGAGCCTGGCGTCTCCTTCGGCCAGTTAGATATTCTAACCTGTTTGGAGAAAGAAATAAACAGAGTCAGAAATTTGTTTGATTTGGTCTGAAACACAAATCGAATGTGCCTCTTTCAGACTTTGCCCACAAATCTGCTCTTTCACAGCTACTGAAGTGAGTTTAGACAAGCTTTAAATATCCCATTCATTATTCATGAACCCTCCAAGAACTGTTTCTGTCTGTGTCTCTTTGTGATGATCCAGCACAGAAATCCAGTTCAAACCCTTCCTGAATCCGTAGAGCCGCCCTTTCCATGGCATCTTATCTCGAGATCATACGAGACTCACAGCTGGAGTTATGAGCCTGTGAAGAGGGGCTGAGACACACGTCATCTGCCTCTCACCGTGTGGAGCTGCTGGATTCGTGTGTCCGTCTACATTCTGAGTGAAACTGACCGACGGACGTTCAGGAGGTCACTAAGGACTGACCGTCACGCCGGAAACCCTTCATTCTTCATTCAGTCCACATCGGAGACTAGTGAGAAACGGCGTCAGAGAGTTTCCAGCTGCTGAAGCTGCTGCAGCGGGTTTGGAAAGTAGTGATGAAGATAACGGAGCGTTTAGATATGAAACACATGAGGATCCTGTTCTATGAAGAACCTTTAGAGGAGGGTTTAAGAAGAGAGGAACTCAGACCACAGAGGGATAAGGTACTGCTTTAGAATTGCTAGCTAGATAAGTTATCTGTGTGGCCTACACTGCTAGCTAGTATACATACTATATGTTATATGTATTACTGTTATATTTATATGAATAACCGGCTCTAAGTGTAGGTGTTGTGATATAAACCGAGTCTGTCTCTTGGTCTCATGGTAAGGGAAAGTTTCTAAAATCTGGTCCATGTATCTGATATTCTTCATGTGCAGATCAGCTGTAAGCTTATAAGATTATTAACTAATTTCTAGACATTTTTATGTGTTTTGAGTAATTATGTAAAGCCAAATTTTCACCAAAAAAACAAATATTTTTGTTTATTTTAAGAAACTGTGCTTGAAACAATCAAAATGTATCTGCCACTACAGTGAAAGGGTTTTACATATTAACATTAAAACCTTCAGAATGAGCAACATTAGATATTCAGACGAGATTTGAGATGATTTCTCTTGGTATGATGTCATTTCAGTGTTTTGTAAAGCTTGTCTGACCTCACAACAGTTCCTATGAAGGAAAGCATTTGTGGGCGGAGCTTAGAGGTCAGTGTAATTAGTGGACAGTACTTACTCCAGAGGACTTTTTATCAGGGTAGATGCAGGTTTCACCTCCTGCAGTGAAGTTACAGTACACTTTAAAGGAGTCGCCTATGCATCCCATGTTGGGATCGATCCAGTATTCCCCTACAAACACACAGCACAGCACACACTCCGTAACTCCAATATCCCACGATATCAGGTCACTAAACACGGACATTTATACACATATTGATCCTCCGGTCACTAAAGTGCAATTTAACAGCATGAAACTCATTAATTACTCGTATAAATGAAACTGATTCGTTTGTTTTTTACATTAGGATTGAAATACAATCATATGAACACTCTTAAAGATGGTTCTTCAAGGGTTCTTCTACCTCTCAAATGGTTCTCTGCATGCTGAAATGGTTCTTCAGGTCGAGGGAGAACGTGTTGCATATGATCCCCCATAGAGCCTTTTTGAAAAGGTTCTATTTAGCACCAAAAACGTTCTTCAACTTAAGCTTCTAACAAGAGAAGAATCATCTATAGCACAACTATGTGCATTTCCTGTCAATCTGAAGAACCTTTTATGATGCAAAAAAAATCAAGCAAAGGGTTTTTTTGGTGCTCATGGTTCTATATAGAACCATTCTTTCTCCAAAGAACCCTTTGTATATAAAAATAAAAAATGTGCAACACATTCTCAATCAATCTGAATAATCATTTCACCATGCAAAGGGTTCTATATAGAGTGCATGGTTCTAAAAAGAACCACTTGAAAAACCATCTTTTTGTAAAATGGTTCTATATAGAAGGATAAATGGTGAAGTGGTTCTTCAGATTGATGGAGAATGTGTTGTATATGGTTCTTTATTAACCTTTTTCCAAAGGGTTCTACATAGCCCCAAAAATGGTTCTTCTAGTGTTATGATGTCCAGCTTGTAACAATAAAAGAATCTTTCTTGGTTCTATACAGAACCATACACAAAATGTCAATCTGAGGAATCATTTCATTCAGCAAAGAGCCATGGTTGTATATAGAACCACTGTATTTGCTAAAGAACTCTTGAAGAACCAATTTTTAAAGATGTTGTGGAAGCATAGATTCTATATAGGGCCAGTTCATGGTGAAATGGTTCTTCAGAGTGATGGAGAATGTGCTGTATATGGTTCTGTATAAATCTTTTGAAAACAGGTTCTATATTGCACCAAAAATGGTTCCTTCTAGAGTCATGACGTCAAACTTGTAACAACAGAAGAATACTTTTTGGTGCCACATAGAACCATATACAATATGATCCCCATCAGTGTGAAGAACCATTTCACCATGTAGGGAACCATGGTTGTATATAGAACCACTGTCTTTGTTAAAGAACCCTTGAAGAACCATCTTTTTTTAAGTGTGCTAATCGTCCTGTCCTTATGTTCTGTGAATTCACCATCAGGGAAGTCCGGCTGGCTGAGCTGGAGGTCCTTGCAGGTTCTGGCCGGATTGTCCTGCGTGCCCAGAGGGAACTTCATACGCTCGATGTCCAGTTTGAGGTTGTTGAGGGAACCGAATACGTCCTCTATTCCCTCCATGCCCTCCATGCCGTAGTCCATCATTCCGGCCGCTTCATCGTCCTGCATGTCTGGTGACCTCCTCGACTTCTTGGACATCTGGATGGGCAGTGGCTGGATGATGTCACCAGCAGGACCCTGATTAAAACGGAATCACAGATCAATTTCTCCAAATACCAGTTACATAATATCACATTTAAGAGGAGAGACTCTTAGAACTAACAGAATCAATGGTTCTTCAAGGGTTCTTTACTAAAGACAATGGTTCTATATAGAACCATGAACTCTCAAAGAACTTTTCACATGCGTAAATGGTTCTCTGTATGGTAAAACTTGTTCTTCAGATTTAAGGAGGATGTGCTACATATGATTCTATATAGAACCTTTATGAAAAGGGTTCTATTTAGCCCTAAAAAAGGTTCTTCAATTTTTATGATGTCAAGCCTGCAACAACAGAAGAACCATCTAGAGCACATACATGCACATTTTCCATCAGTCTGAAGAACCATTTCATGATGCAAAGAACTCTTTAAGGGTTATTTGAGTGCTTATGGTTCTATACAGAACCATTTCCTTCTCTAAAGAACCCTTGAAGAACCATCTTTTTAAATGGTAGATAAAACCATACACAGCATGTTTTCCATCAATCTTCAGATTCCCTTCATCAGGCACAGGGTTCTGTATAGAACCCATGGTTCTAAAAAACACTTGAAGAACCACCTTTTCAAGAGCAAAAGGTTCTATGAGTGCTCATGGTTCTATATAGAACCATTTTATTCTCCAAAGAACCCCTGAAGAACCATCTTTAAGAGTGTACATAAAATCACATACAACACATTCTCCATCAATCTGAATACCCATTTCACCAAGCAAAGGGTTCTACATAGAACACATGGCTCTAAAAAGAACCACCTGAAGAACCATCTTTTTAAAGAGTGTAAAATGGTTCTATATAGAAGGATAAATTCTATGTAGAGCCAGTTTATGGTGAAATGGTTCTTCAGGTTGATGGAGAATGTGTTGCATATGGTTCTTTATAAACCTTTTCCAAAAGGGTTCTACATAGCAGCAGAAATGGTTCTTCTAGGGTTACGATGTCAAGCTTGTAACAACAGAAGAACCTTTTTTGCTGCTATATTGAACCACACACAACTTGTTCCCTATCAATCTGAAGAACTGCTTCATCCAGCAAAGAACCACAGTTGTATACAGAACCACCGCCTTTGCTAAAGAACCCTTGACAAATCGTTTGGAGGGTGTGAAGGAAATGGTTCTGTTTATAAGCATGATTGTTATTTCGACTCTTAGAAGTGAAGATGAGAGACGTGTGCTGTGGCCTGTGGCTCTTCACTGAAACACTGTCATCCAGATTTGATAAAAAGCTTTAAAACTACATTCAAGTCAGCCTAAGGGCGGAGTCTATCACTTACAGGTGGTCCGGGGGGTCCTATCAATCCAGGCTCTCCCTTCTGACCTGCTGGACCCTTCAGAAACACAGATCATCAGGATCATTTGGGAACAAACAGTTCATTACTGAAGGACACGCACAGACGACATTGATCCTGGAGAGAAAACTGCAGCAACAAATGAATTAAAATAGGATGAAGTGCCCAGATTTTAGGAAGTGTGTGTACAATCAGTGCAGAGGTGGATATTCCCGTGTTCGGGAGTCAGGGCTCCAAATGAACTCTCAGCAGATCCACCTGCCACTTCATTTGTTTAGCAGACACTTTGTTTTGACCCGCGCTGTGCGGCTGCGCATGAAAAATAACACAAGATCTACAGTGTGATTACTGAGGGAAAGAGGCGAGGCGGCGGCGAGGCGGCGGCGAGGCGGACCCAAGCGCAGAACTGGAAACCAGTGAGAAAGAGGATTAAACATCGGGCCAGCGGAGTGTCTGTCTGGGACGCTGCCAATGTGACCCGGAGCCAGGCTCGAACCGCCACTGTACTGATCGGCGGTCCGTGGAGTTACTGCTGCACCACCGGGACACACGGGTGACGGCGGGTAAAGCACCTCAAGGAAGGGGAAATGAAAAGGCCGGAAACGTCAAAACCAAAGCTGAACTGGAAAGGCGAAACACACCTCCTCTGTAAGAACGAACTGGAGGTAGACTGGTTGAGCTGTCTGCTCTTGGCGGAGCAGCAACTTTTCCATTTCTTGAAGCCGTTTACAGCTTTTTCCTTGTCTAAGTACCGTACCGGTCACCCCTCTACAAAGGTGTGACAAGCACTAGTTTTTTGTTGCCACAGCCTTAAGCAGAGGAGTCCGCAGGTGTGCCGAGTTGGATCTAATCAGCCCGAGGGCTCCGGGGAACTGGAGTTCCCTGACGTTATGGACCCTTGCTGCCGTCGCCCTCTGCTGGCAGCAGTCGGTGCAGGCTGGACACCTTGCTGCCGTCGCCCTCTGCTGGCGTGAAGCGGCGGCATACCGAACAGAACAACGGCCTCGTTCCCCGACCGTTCTCAAGAAGAAATTCCTTCTTAAACCCACACATGCAGTTCTGACGTTCTGATGTGTTCTTTGTTTTCTGGTAAGAACAGAATCTCGACACACTCAAGAGCACAGAGGAGAGAACGGTTCTGCACTTTAAGAACATAACATGAACCTGACGGAGACTTTTTCTTGGGACCTTCACCACATGGGGAGATATTCATGGATGAGAAACATTATCTGGCTTGTCTTCTTGTAAACTAACCAATCGCTGGACTCTCCATTTTTGGCTTTTCTCATTAAAGAAAATGAGAAAGTTCTTTGACCTTCACCTCTTCGGTCTCTGTCTCCTCCGGGGAGGTTTTCTCTGCAGACGTCTTGACCCCCGTGATGTAACCCCACACTGTTTTTGTTTGTCTGCTTTAGCTGAGGCGGCTGGACCTGAGGCGATTTTTTTAACCGTTTGGTCGTGAATTAGCATTGAGGCTGCCTCTGTGGCCTCCCGAGTCTCCCGAGTGATTCGCTCTGTATTGCGTAATGTCACAAATCGCTCTTACTGTTGATTATTTGTGTGTGTTTTTGTTTATCTACCGCTGTGACTGGCAGGTTCAGTAAATTCTCCCACCAGTATCCAGTTAGAAATGAAGGTTCTGTGCAGGTACATGATTCGTTCATCAAGGTCCAAACAGTGTAGATGTTCCTCAAAGCTCCAGCAGTGGGTTTAAGGTCTGATAGTGGAGCTTAAATCAGGTTCTCCAGGTGAAAAGTTGGTATTTGTTCCTTTTCATAACCGAATGTTTTAAAACAGAGCAGTAGAGTAAAAGCCTGGAGGCGAGGCGAGGCGGGGTGTGTGGAGTCAGTCCAGCTTAGAACATCATCTCAGTGGATTATGGTTCAGTTATGTTCCCTGACTAAAGGTGCTGAGATGGAGCCCTGAGGGAACCACCCCAGTGACAGTCTAGAACCTTTATTTCTGAGAGTGTACACAGAATCACCCGTATTAGGTGGATGGTGGTGCTAATATCTAACCAGAAGTGCAAAATACAGCATAATTTATATAAAGTGCAGGAAAGTAACAGTGGTAAAGTGATGTTGTAGTACAATATGTACAGTTAAGGATGGCAGAGTGGTAAACAAAATATATTGTTTATAAAGTGTAATATACATATCGCTGTCAGAACAAAACATTATATCTTCAATTTAGCTGTTTTTCAGTTTTTGATGTGTTTTGAAAGCGCCTGTTGTTCTTTACATTGTGTATAAATTTCATAAAGAATGGACCAAAAGAAACGGCCCAAAATTACATGGAGAAAATTCTGGTTCCATTGACTTCCATTTAAAGTAAAGCAGGTTTTTTCCTTCTCCTGTGCAGTTACCGTTTTGGAGATACGAGGTTTTGTACCGACAGCAGCAAAATACACACATATACATAATATTATATTATATTAGAGGTTCAGTTACTTACAGAAGATCCTTTAGATCCTTTTTGTCCTTGTGTTCCCTAATTATGGACAGAGAAAACGATGAATCATGGTCGGCAAAGGGTTAAAGCAGGAATAAAAGCAGGAACTGTGTATGGCAGTTAGGGCTGGGTCATTAACTGACCTGTTATTATAATTACAATTTTTGATTCCAACGATTATGAAAACACTGTAATTGAGATGAAACAATTATTGTGCCGCATTCTTTTTCTCAATGACACTCTTGTCCTGCGTTATAAATCTTGCACCTCTTTCCTTTCATTTTTCAATTGAATTATATTTACAGTTGAGTTACAGTACATTTACAGTTCTACTGTAAAAAAGTTCATTTAGTTTTTTAAAGATCAGTAAATGCATGATCTTTCCAAAGTCACTGAGTCATCATGTTAAATAATCGTGCTCTCAATATTGACCAAAATAATGTAATAATAACTTACAGGAATACCAGGAGGACCTGGAGGACCAAGAGGACCAGGAGGACCTCCGAGACCCTGCATTCAAAAACAAACCAACACATCCTGACGTCAAGGATCTGAACAATAACTGCTGTAATAACATACATACATCATTATCTGAAGATGGACAACACCTACTGCACACAGTTTAGAAGGACATCAGCATTAAGATCATCATATCATGGTGTTTGCAGATTGGTGCATCACTTACAGTGTCACCTTTGCCTCCCGCTGTTCCCTGAGGTCCAGGTAAGCCTCTGTCTCCCTTCTCTCCTGGTTCACCTGGAGGCCCAATCAGACCAATCAGCCCAGGATGACCCTGCCGAGGGAGGACAACACATTAAACTGTTAACTTTGGCCCCATTTTAGCCTGTAACGGTGTTCCCAAAGTAAAGGGGGCGCTGTTCCCACAGACTCTGGGCTGCAGTTATGATCTCCGTCTTATTTGAAAGGAAACACTCTCAGGTTTATTGGAGTACCTGTATGAATCACTGACACCGAGGTACAGAGTCTAGAACGTAGGAGTTTGTTTCCACCTCACTCACAGATCTCTACACTGATCTCTGACTCTTGCCGTGTTATCAGACCACGTTTTTGGGTGATGGTGTCTGTTTGTTCATATGGTGCCAATGAGACGATCGTAACTGCTGTGAACAGCGGATCATAAGATGGTTTGTGGGAGTCGAATCCCGAGATGTGAAGCTTTCTAACAGATGACTCACTCACTGCTGAACCATGTGATGCATAAAAATGATGTATAATAAACCGGAAGTGAACGATTTGATGGACAGGTGCCCGTATCGGCCCAGTGATCTAGAAAAGGTTAAATGGCACTTTATATGGAACCTCAGACCAGGACAGTAGATTACAGTACAGACGGAAGAACAGCAGAGAATCAAACAGTGTCACAGGCATCTCTGAAGCCCTACAGTGCACAACAACCGCTGTCATATAGAATAAATGAAACGGTTTAAAATGATTTATCTGGGTGCAGTTTTTGCCAGTGAAGCTATATGTTATATTAGAATAAATACAGATAAAAGAGGTACAGTAGTCAGTGTGGGTAAAAAGAACACAGGTGTGGTTCTTGACTTTTCCCTGCACTCGCAAGGATTCGTCCAATTCTATCACCCGTTTTTAATGTAATGATGCACTGATTAGATAAAGCAGATACTGAATGATGGAGGACACGTTATGGTTAAGCACCACACTGACACACTAAAATATACGAATACTATTCAGTTTATTCTAATATTAGTGTGTTTTTTTGGTTTAGTGCCCAGATAAATAACATTTTAAATGATTTAACTCTAAAATGCCAGATATAGAGATACACATTTATAATGAGAAAAGTTTTTAAAGAATAACAGCTGGTGTATAATTGCATTTTTTAATTTTTAAAATTCATATTTCTTGTATGTGTGAAGCTTAACCCCAAAATAAAGTGGCATTTAATGCATTTTGGAACCAAAACCTTCACACAGGTGGAGGAAGCGTTTACGACGCCAGCACAGCTGTTTAATTCACAATCAGCAGGATTTAACTGTGTTTATTTAGTTCAATATAATCTGCTTTATTTAACATCCTGGAACTTTCTTATGTTTAACATAAAGGGCTAAAAATACAGGCCACTTTTAAACGGCTTGGAAAGCTGCTGCACTAGAGCGAGTGCACAAATCAGCCATATAAACACTACTTATTCCCTACCACAGAGCAGATAAACAGAAATCTATGTCTAATAAAGCCGGGTCGTAAGTTTTGGACGTAAAGAGGCGTTTATAGCTGTTTTAGTGGGCGATGTGTGAAGTGTTTGGGAGAATTGATTATCGTATTCCTGCAGTCATTTTCTCCTGGCTTGCTGTAACTGATACACTTCAGCAGCGCCCACGTCTGCTCATAAAACAGATTTATGAGCGTATATTGTGCTGCTTATGAATTGCAGGCTAAGTAACAGTTTAATCATCATCTGTCAGACTGGAAGCACAGCTCGGTAATGTATATTTCTCAGGGCTTCAAACGCCGGCAGCGCTGCCGACTCAGCTCAGCACTATTGCTTGAGAAACTGAAGATTTTTATTCACGTCGGCGCCGTTTTCCATAATATAATAAAACGATACAATGAAATGCGCTTAATGAGAGAAACGGCTCATCTGTGTGCACAAAAATCCCATCAGAGCTCAAACATTTTAAGCTTTTGTTTTAAAATGTATTTTTTAATTGTTTAATTTAAGCTTTTGTGTTAAAACTGTGAATCCACCACACCTTTTCTCCCTTGTTGCCGGGGTCACCTTTCAGGCCGGGCAGACCGGGAGGACCCTAAATGTGAGGGAGAAACACATCATCATACACCATGAGCAGTGATGTTAAATCAAGAGATTCCACGCAGTTGTCTGAAGTGTTGAGGTAAGTAAAGCAGATTTAGTGATGTTTTCTTACCAGTGGGCCAGGGGGTCCATCCTGTCCTGCAGCTCCAGGAAGTCCTTGTTCACCCTGAGAAGGTGTAGAACATCTATCAGATTGACTGAGCTCCAGGCTTTTTAACAGGGGTAGACTGCAAACTGGGTCTACTGGCTTAGAACCTCCGGACACTAGGGGGCTCTCAACCAGCGCCAGTGTGCTAGAGTTTCTAACTCACACAACATACAGCTTGTACATGCTGGTCACTCATAGACACAATGTTCTACGTAGCACTGCAAGAACATTCTACCAGATTCTTTTAACGAATGGATAAACAGGCCAATCGATCACTTTGCTGAATTCGTGAAAGAGCACGATACGTTTGTTTACCCTCAGCAGCATTCAGACTGGGAAATCTGCATGCAGCACAGAATGTTTAACATTTTCACTCTTTCTTACTGGCTTATTATTTACAGTGTCTGTAAAACGGGATCTACTGTGATTCCCACAGCCACAATGACTAAGCATGTGAACAGTAGACGAGAACAAACAGTTAAGCTAGGCTTGCCACTATAGCGCCCCCTGCTGTAGTGCTTACCACTATAGCACCCCCTGCTGTAGTGCTTACCACTATAGCGCCCCCTGCTGTAATGCTTGCCACTATAGAGCGCCCTGCTGTAGTGCTTACCACTATAGCGCCCCCTGCTGTAATGCTTGCCACTATAGAGCGCCCTGCTGTAGTGCTTACCACTATAGCGCCCCCTGCTGTAATGCTTGCCACTATAGAGCCCCCTGCTGTAGTGCTTACCACTATAGCGCCCCCTGCTGTAATGCTTGCCACTATAGCGCCCCCTGCTGTAATGCTTGCCACTATAGCGCCCCCTGCTGTAATGCTTGCCACTATAGCGCCCCCTGCTGTAGTGCTTACCACTATAGCGCCCCCTGCTGTAATGCTTGCCACTATAGAGCCCCCTGCTGTAGTGCTTACCACTATAGCGCCCCCTGCTGTAATACTTGCCACTATAGCGCCCCCTGCTGTAATGCTTGCCACTATAGCGCCCCCTGCTGTAATACTTGCCACTATAGCGCCCCCTGCTGTAATGCTTGCCACTATAGCGCCCCCCTTTTTTGCATGGTGAAATAGTCCTTCAGATTGATTGAGATTGTTTCCTTTGTGGAAACTTGTTCTTTATGGCACCATCTTGTGTAGTTACGATGTCAAGCTTGTATCAATAGAAGAACCCTATTTGGTGCTATACTGAACCATCAACACACATTCTCCATCAATCTGAAGAATCTCACTATGCAGTGAACCATTCTAGCATGTAAATGGTTCTAGATAGAACTTCCTATACTGAAGAACAATCTTTTTGATTTCTGCCTGTTAGTACACATCAACTAAACCCAACAGTAGCACTCAGAAATCACATCATTAATGAAAGATACACAAGTTGGTTCTTCAAGGGTTCTTCAGTGAAGAAGATGGTTCTACATAGAACCATGAACATGATTAAGTGGTTCTTTGAATCTTGAAATGGTTCTTCAGACTTCAGATTAATGGAAAATGTGTTGTATGTGGTTCTATGTAGCACCTAAATGGGTTCTTATATTGTTATGCAAGTTCATAACAGCAGCAGAACAATTTTTGTTCCTATACAGAACCCTTTTCAAAAGGTTCTACATCAGCACATCTCCATATCCATCACTCTGAGGAACCCTTTCTCCATGCAAAGATCCATTTAGGCAGGCATGCATAGTTTTGAGTGTTCATGTGTTTCATATAGAACCATTTTCTTTACTAAAGAACCTGAAGAACCATCTTTTTAAGAGGTAAACCCCAGAAATAGGCACTTTCTTTGCATCAAGCCTTAAATAGTTAGTCAGCGCTGACGAAGCACTAGAGTTACTGCGTGGAGGTTTTATTGATCCATCTCTCCAAACATCTGAAATATCCTTCAAACATCCTTTCTCTCTTACCACAGGGCCAGGGATTCCTCTTAGACCCTCAGCTCCGGCCTTTCCAGGGGGTCCCTGGGGGCCGACAGGTCCAGTCTTACCCACCGGTCCTTCAGCACCTGGGTCACCCTGAGGGACAGAGGAGAAATCAGGACGTCCGCCGACAAATCAGCACAAACACTAACAGCTTAGAACTTATAACTACGCTGGTCATTTCATGAGGTTTCTACCTCCAGGGCAGGCTGGTCATCTCCGGCGATGATCACGCTACACATGTATATGAATGATTTGTGACTCGCAGGAGACACAGTGGTGTGGAAGCAGCAGATTCTAAAGCTTCAGTCCACATTTCATCAAATTTAATGCGATCTGAATTTGATGAGGTGCTTTTTCTGTGTGCTCTGTCGTGAAAAAGCCAAATCTTTACAGTGCAGTGCGGAATCAAAGCTGCTGATACAAAAGTAAATGTAATTGATAATCGTGGAATTATGTATTTAATCATATGTTTACATTGAATTGATTATGTAATGCAGCACAACGTCGATACGCAGAGGTCAGAAATGCTCTAAATGAGACAGACTCTTGGTCTCAGGCTCTTCTGCTAAACCTGGTTCAGTTTGGTTGGAAATCAAGTCGTTTTCTCCTGAATCTGAAATTCGTCTCCTGAGAAATAAAACTCAGATGATCAAAGCACTGTCCCACACGTGGATTAACTCGTCTCAGCCTCGTCTCAGCCTCGTCTCAGCCTCGTCTCAGCCTCATAACGTCTCCATAAGAAAAGTGGGAGATCTTATCATTCTCTTATACAGCTCTGTTCTAGATCACAGAACCCTCTCAGTGCAGAAGGAGAACGCATGCTTTTCTCCTTCATTAGCAGAACGTCTCACAGTGAGACGCTGATGTTGATCTCCTCTCTTCTCCTGAGGAGGTTCAGGAGAAATAAAGCAGATCTCAATATTACATTAATGAAGAATCACTGATTTCTGAATTCTCTCCTAAATGAGGGGAAAAAAGAGGAGACTAGCATCAGCATCTCACTCTGAGAACCTCTGGTGTTGAAGGAGAAAAGCGTGAGTTCTCCTTCTGCACAGAGAGGGTTCTGTGATCTAGAACAGAGCTGTATAGGAAAACAATGAGATCTCACACATTTCTTGTAGAGACATTACTCAACTGAGACACTAAGTCAGACACTAAGGAGTTAATCCACGTGTGTGACAGTGAGAAAATCTCCGGCCAGACTTTACAGGACTCTCAGGAGTCTCACTCTATCCCACTGGACGGAACCAGGTTTGGGAGAAGAACCTGAGACCAAGAGGAGATCTCATTTAGAGCATTTCTTTTCTCTGAGCGAGGGAAAGGTAAAATTTGGATGGGATGGTTAATATCATCAGTTTGTGCTGCTGCTCTGAAAATTGGGCCTTTTTGGATGGAAAAAGAAGAAGATATAGATTTTCCATCTCCCTCCCTGACAGAACACACCGAGCGGATTAAGCTATCTTGGCATCCAATTAGTCTTTGATGTGCGGAGAAGTTGAAAAGAGGCCTCAGCCCGTCTGTATGGAGTCACGCCTGCACGCATGACAGACCGCAGAGCTTTAGACAAAGAAAACTTTCTACACAGTAATGAAAATCCTGTCGTTTCTACTCGGCCAGCACGGATTAAATGTGTCGCCGTGTGGTCTCCAGCATGCGCCAGGCGGATTCGGCCTCACCTTCGCGCCTTTCTCTCCCTGCTTTCCTTCAGTTCCAGCTGGACCAATGGGACCCTGCAGGGGGAAGAAGGCAGATGCGTTAAAGCGGCAGCTTGGTGAAATCTCTCATTCTCAGCCCTCTTTCTCTTAGGCCCAGTCCCATTTCACCCCCCACCCCAACCACTCAGCCCTACCCCTCTGTTTTGCACATTCACCTCTAGGGGTGCGGTGAAGTGTTGGGACTACATGACCCTCCAAACAGGTTTTCCAGAGACTCCAAACAGAGAGATATGAGAAAACAAGAAAAACCGGAGAACAAGAGACCAAAGCGACCCACAAATGTGAGAATTTTCTCTAAAATATTATGAAAAACATCGTAGAATCTTAGTTTAATGTCGATTCAGTGTATTTTGGTCCTTTTCTTCATAACAACCATAAAAAATCACTAGTAGTGCTGATGTCTTGTTAGCTAGGCTAACTTTCTCGTTCCACCTTAAATGGTTGCATTCTGGCTCCTCAGGCATCAGAACTGTTGCACCATTTAAGGTGGAATGGGAAAACGCAAATAGACTCATCAGGGCGGCAAACGAGCCGCAATGTTCTCCAGACACGCACGACTCATCTTCATCTGGCAGGTTTGCGTGTGGGGGGCGGTACCGTGCAGTAAACTACCATATAGATCCGTTTGAGGTGTAGCAGAAACAGGTCTGTGAACCTGCTGATACAGTGAATCTAATAGAGAACAGACGGCAACGAGGCGCTCGATGGCCGCGTTTGTGCCATGATTGGTGTCGCTGTTCAATAAAACCCTCTTGATTTGTTTATTTTTAGGAGAATTTGAACAAGTCAGGTGACTTTTACCTTGCACAAGCATTAGTGATGCACCAAAAGCAAAACAAATGGGATTATTTAACTTATTCCTAAAGTTTGTTTGAACTTTTTTAAGGTAATTTTATTCAGTAAAATTATCTCAGTATATTGGCAGATTGTTTAGCTCTTTGTATAAAATGATCTGGAAATAAGATAAGATAAGATAAGATAAGATAAGATAAGATAAGATAAAGCTTTATTGTCATTTGCATCACATGTGGTACACGAGGTGGAATGAAATAGTGAACTCAAGGTCCCAGTTAACTCCCAAGTACAATAAGCAATAAGCAGAAGGTGCAAATAACAGCAGCATGAGACACAGCACCATGAGCGCGAGGTAGAAGGTGTAAATCTTAATACTGGTGATGTATAGAGTGACGTATAGGGTGATATAGTGGAGGGGTGATATAGTGGATGGGGTGATATAGTGGAGGGGGTGATATAGTGGATGGGGTGATATAGTGGAGGGGGTGATATAGTGGATGGGGTGATATAGTGGAGGGGTGATATAGTGGATGGGGTGATATAGTGGAGGGGGTGATATAGTGGATGGGGTGATATAGTGGAGGGGGTGATATAGTGGAGGGGTGATACAGTGGAGGGGTGATACAGTGGAGGGGTGATATAGTGGGGGGGTGATATAGTGGAGGGGTGATGTAGTGGAGGGGTGATACAGTGGAGGGGTGATATAGTGGAGGGGTGATATAGTGGAGGGGTGATACAGTGGAGGGGTGATACAGTGGAGGGGTGATATAGTGGGGGGGTGATATAGTGGAGGGGTGATGTAGTGGAGGGGTGATATAGTGGAGGGGTGATATAGTGGAGGGGTGATGTAGTGTAGGGGTGATGTAGTGGAGGGGTGATATAGTGGAGGGGTGATGTAGTGTAGGGGTGATATAGTGGAGGGCTGATATAGTGGAGGGGTGGTATAGTGGAGGGGTGATATAGTGGAGGGCTGATATAGTGGAGGGGGTGATATAGAGGAGGGGTGATATAGTGTAGGGGTGATATAGTGTAGGGGTGATATAGTGGAGGGGTGGTATAGTGGAGGGGTGATACAGTGGAGGGGTGATATAGTGGAGGGGTGATATAGTGGAGGGGTGATATAGTGGAGGGGTGATATAGTGTAGGGGTGATATAGTGGAGGGCTGATATAGTGGAGGGGAGGTATAGTGGAGGGCTGATATAGTGGAGGGGAGGTATAGTGGAGGGGTGATATAGTGGAGGGGTGATATAGTGGAGGGGGTGATATAGTGGGGGGGGGGTATAGTGGAGGGCTGATATAGTGGAGGGGTGGTATAGTGTAGGGGTGATATAGTGGAGGGGTGATATAGTGGAGGGGAGGTATAGTGGAGGGCTGATATAGTGGAGGGGAGGTATAGTGGAGGGGTGATATAGTGGAGGGGTGATATAGTGGAGGGGGTGATATAGTGGGGGGGGGGGGTATAGTGGAGGGCTGATATAGTGGAGGGGTGATATAGTGCAGGGGTGATATAGTGGAGGGCTGATATAGTGGACGGGAGGCATAGTGGAGGGCTGATATAGTGGAGGGGAGGTATAGTGGAGGGGTGATATAGTGTAGGGGTGATATAGTGGAGGGGTGGTATAGTGGAGGGGTGATACAGTGGAGGGGTGATATAGTGGAGGGGTGATATAGTGGAGGGGTGATATAGTGGAGGGGTGATATAGTGTAGGGGTGATATAGTGGAGGGCTGATATAGTGGAGGGGAGGTATAGTGGAGGGCTGATATAGTGGAGGGGAGGTATAGTGGAGGGGTGATATAGTGGAGGGGTGATATAGTGGAGGGGGTGATATAGTGGGGGGGGGGTATAGTGGAGGGCTGATATAGTGGAGGGGTGGTATAGTGTAGGGGTGATATAGTGGAGGGCTGATATAGTGGAGGGGAGGTATAGTGGATGGGGTGATATAGTGGAGGGGGTGATATAGTGGATGGGGTGATATAGTGGAGGGGGTGATATAGTGGAGGGGTGATACAGTGGAGGGGTGATACAGTGGAGGGGTGATATAGTGGGGGGGTGATATAGTGGAGGGGTGATGTAGTGGAGGGGTGATACAGTGGAGGGGTGATATAGTGGAGGGGTGATATAGTGGAGGGGTGATACAGTGGAGGGGTGATACAGTGGAGGGGTGATATAGTGGGGGGGTGATATAGTGGAGGGGTGATGTAGTGGAGGGGTGATATAGTGGAGGGGTGATATAGTGGAGGGGTGATGTAGTGTAGGGGTGATGTAGTGGAGGGGTGATATAGTGGAGGGGTGATGTAGTGTAGGGGTGATATAGTGGAGGGCTGATATAGTGGAGGGGTGGTATAGTGGAGGGGTGATATAGTGGAGGGCTGATATAGTGGAGGGGGTGATATAGAGGAGGGGTGATATAGTGTAGGGGTGATATAGTGTAGGGGTGATATAGTGGAGGGGTGGTATAGTGGAGGGGTGATACAGTGGAGGGGTGATATAGTGGAGGGGTGATATAGTGGAGGGGTGATATAGTGGAGGGGTGATATAGTGTAGGGGTGATATAGTGGAGGGCTGATATAGTGGAGGGGAGGTATAGTGGAGGGCTGATATAGTGGAGGGGAGGTATAGTGGAGGGGTGATATAGTGGAGGGGTGATATAGTGGAGGGGGTGATATAGTGGGGGGGGGGTATAGTGGAGGGCTGATATAGTGGAGGGGTGGTATAGTGTAGGGGTGATATAGTGGAGGGCTGATATAGTGGAGGGGAGGTATAGTGGAGGGCTGATATAGTGGAGGGGAGGTATAGTGGAGGGGTGATATAGTGGAGGGGTGATATAGTGGAGGGGGGTGATATAGTGGGGGGGGGGGTATAGTGGAGGGCTGATATAGTGGAGGGGTGATATAGTGCAGGGGTGATATAGTGGAGGGCTGATATAGTGGACGGGAGGCATAGTGGAGGGCTGATATAGTGGAGGGGAGGTATAGTGGAGGGGTGATATAGTGTAGGGGTGATATAGTGGAGGGGTGGTATAGTGGAGGGGTGATACAGTGGAGGGGTGATATAGTGGAGGGGTGATATAGTGGAGGGGTGATATAGTGGAGGGGTGATATAGTGTAGGGGTGATATAGTGGAGGGCTGATATAGTGGAGGGGAGGTATAGTGGAGGGCTGATATAGTGGAGGGGAGGTATAGTGGAGGGGTGATATAGTGGAGGGGTGATATAGTGGAGGGGGTGATATAGTGGGGGGGGGGTATAGTGGAGGGCTGATATAGTGGAGGGGTGGTATAGTGTAGGGGTGATATAGTGGAGGGCTGATATAGTGGAGGGGAGGTATAGTGGAGGGCTGATATAGTGGAGGGGAGGTATAGTGGAGGGGTGATATAGTGGAGGGGTGATATAGTGGAGGGGGTGATATAGTGGGGGGGGGGGGGTATAGTGGAGGGCTGATATAGTGGAGGGGTGATATAGTGCAGGGGTGATATAGTGGAGGGCTGATATAGTGGAGGGGAGGTATAGTGGAGGGCTGATATAGTGGAGGGGAGGTATAGTGGAGGGGTGATATAGTGGAGGGGTGATATAGTGGAGGGGGTGATATAGTGGGGGGGGGGGTATAGTGGAGGGGTGGTATAGTGGAGGGGTGATATAGTGGAGGGGTGATATAGTGGGGGCACTGACTCAGTCCAGCAGCAGAGATGAATCAGTGGACATGAAGTGCCGTTGCAGTGACGTCTAACTGGAGTTTGAGAGTCTCACGGCTTCAGGGAAGAAGCTGTTCCTCAGTCTGGTAGTTTTACTCTTAATGCTCCGCAGCCTCCTACCTGATGGGAGTGTGTGTGCTGGATGAGTGGGGTGGATAAGGTGGATAATGGGAAATATTAGGTAGATCGACTAGATTGGAGATGATTTCACTTGACAAGATATTTTTGCAGTGAATAAAATCCCCTGACATTAACATACAGCACTGTGCAAAAGTCTGAACCTAATCAAACTCTAGTGTAAAATCTTTTGGCAGCAGGTTTTTGCTTCTAAATTCACCATATAATATAAAGAGAGATGCAAACTAACATTAGTGCATTGATTTCTTCTCTCTGCACTCCAGACATCACATGGATCTCTTCAATCCCATTAGCAGCTCCTGATTTACAGTCAGTATGTCCTGATAAGCCAAACCAGGCGTATAAGGACTACACACAATACCGAAGTTGCTTCGTGTTGTGATGTTCTTGGTATTTATCTTAATAACAGTGTTTTTTGTGTGCCTAAGTCTTCTGCCCAGTCCTGTGCACTAAAATGAACATCGACGCTACATTAATAAACATTAAGCCGATCTGAAAGTTCGTGGATTTTGCTGAATGAAGTTAGTTTCGTTCCTGGCTCGCTGCCCCAGCCTTCGCTTTGACAGCGGCAGATGAAGAGCTTTTATATGAACAGTAAAGCGTTACGGCTCTGAAATGGGACAGGTCATAAACGCTGTGTTGCTGTGAGGTAATAATCTATTCTGGGCCTCGAGGACATAAAATGACAACTTCATTTCCTCCTGATATCATTCCGCTCCCACACTCCCGTCACGCTGATCCGCGGTTAATATTCTATTAGAACGTCTCAGAATGTCGGTCTTCTCCTGCAGCAAGAGCGGATCTGGAAAACTCAGCAGTTCTATGGAAAAATTTGATGTATTTATACTTTCTTGTTGCACTGCAATAGACTGATGACCTGTCCTGGGTGTTTCCTGCCTTCGGTTATAGTAGTCTTTCAATGGTGTGCAGTGGCCTTTAGACTGTGTGTGGTAGCATTAAAACAGCTCCAGTAGCCTTTAATGGGATGTGGTAGCCTTTAGACAGTGTGTGGTAGCATTAGGACAGCTGTAGGAGCCTTTAGACAGTGTGTGAGAGCCTTTAGACAGTGTGTGGTAGCATTAGGACAGCTGTAGGAGCCTTTAGACAGTGTGTGAGAGCCTTTAGACAGTGTGTGGTAGCATTAGGACAGATGCAGTAGCCTTTAGACAGTGTGTGAGAGCCTTTAGGCAGTGTGTGGTAGTCTTTAGACAGTGTGTGAGAGCCTTTAGGCAGTGTGTGGTAGCATTAGGACAGATGCAGTAGCCTTTAGACAGTGTGTGGTAGCCTTTATGTGCTGTGTGGTAGCATTAGGACAGATGCAGTAGCCTTTAGACAGTGTGTGGTAGCCATTATGTGGTGTGTGGTAGCATTAGGACAGATGCAGTAGCCTTTAGACAGTGTTGTTGTAGCCTTTATGTGGTGTGTGGTAGCATTAGGACAGATGCAGTAGCCTTTAGACAGTGTGTGGTAGCCTTTATGTGGTGTGTGGTAGCATTAGGACAGATGCAGTAGCCTTTAGACAGTGTGTGGTAGCCTTTATGTGGTGTGTGGTAGCATTAGGACAGCTGTAGGAGCCTTTAGACAGTGTGTGAGAGCCTTTAGGCAGTGTGTGGTAGCATTAGGACAGCTGTAGGAGCCTTTAGACAGTGTGTGAGAGCCTTTAGACAGTGTGTGGTAGCATTAGGACAGCTGTAGGAGCCTTTAGACAGTGTGTGAGAGCCTTTAGACAGTGTGTGGTAGCATTAGGACAGATGCAGTAGCCTTTAGACAGTGTGTGAGAGCCTTTAGGCAGTGTGTGGTAGTCTTTAGACAGTGTGTGAGAGCCTTTAGGCAGTGTGTGGTAGCATTAGGACAGATGCAGTAGCCTTTAGACAGTGTGTGGTAGCCTTTATGTGGTGTGTGGTAGCATTAGGACAGATGCAGTAGCCTTTAGACAGTGTGTGGTAGCCTTTATGTGGTGTGTGGTAGCATTAGGACAGATGCAGTAGCCTTTAGACAGTGTGTGGTAGCCTTTATGTGGTGTGTGGTAGCATTAGAACAGATGCAGTAGCCTTTAGACAGTGTGTGGTAGCCTTTATGTGGTGTGTGGTAGCATTAGGACAGATGCAGTAGCCTTTAGACAGTGTGTGGTAGCCTTTATGTGGTGTGTGGTAGCATTAGAACAGATGCAGTAGCCTTTAGACAGTGTGTGGTAGCCTTTATGTGGTGTGTGGTAGCATTAGGACAGATGCAGTAGCCTTTAGACAGTGTGTGGTAGTCTTTAGACAGTGTGTGGTAGTCTTTAGACAGTGTGTGGTAGTCTTTAGACAGTGTGTGAGAGCCTTTAGGCAGTGTGTGGTAGCATTAGGACAGATGCAGTAGCCTTTAGACAGTGTGTGAGAGCCTTTAGGCAGTGTGTGGTAGCCTTTATGTGGTGTGTGGTAGCATTAGGACAGATGCAGTAGCCTTTAGACAGTGTGTGGTAGCCTTTATGTGGTGTGTGGTAGCATTAGGACAGATGCAGTAGCCTTTAGACAGTGTGTGGTAGCCTTTATGTGGTGTGTGGTAGCATTAGGACAGATGCAGTAGCCTTTAGACAGTGTGTGGTAGCCTTTATGTGGTGTGTGGTAGCATTAGGACAGATGCAGTAGCCTTTAGACAGTGTGTGGTAGCCTTTATGTGGTGTGTGGTAGCATTAGAACAGATGCATCAGGTTCCTTCACTGACTAAACAGTGAAGTTCAGTCGCCCTGTGATGGGAGAGGAGCTCAGGCACCGTGCGGTTCTTCAATATGAGCAGATATAATGTTAAAGAGTCCCTCTAATCTCCAAATGTCCTGTTAGCATGCCTGCACTAGGCTCGTGTGACTGTGTGTCTCGTACCACCGTCCCATTATTTTTAGGAGGAGGCTCTGATTGTGGCTGGTGCTGCAGACCGAGCGGTTTTCAGGGTTTTGATTTGAAAGCGAGGCTTAATTCACTCCAAAGTGAGGCTTTTTCCTGCTTTGGGTCCGTTTGGAGCTTTGGGGCAGTTTTTGGGCTCCATTGTTTTCCTTTACGGAGTTTTACAGCCAATAAATTTGGAACAGAGAGTAAAACATCTAAACTTTTGCTCGTGAAACACAGTTTTAGTGCTTACAGACAACAGAGTGCCACAAAACTCATTTAGAGGAGTGGGTCCCAGCAGACGCGCCGCGCCAGCGCCGACAGAAACAGTTGTCACAAACAAAATTAAAGCCACAGAACAAACGGCGGACTCGTTAGCTGTAGGGCACTTACTCTCTTCCCAGGGGGTCCCGGTGGGCCGGCTTCACCAGATGGACCAGGAGGACCCTGCAGTGCACACAGAATGAATATGGATTACATCTGTGCGTCCAGTAATGACGCCCCATCCCGTTTTATCAATGAGGGATTCTTAACTAGAGCTGGATTTATTTATGCTCGTCTATTCTGACCGTACACAGATGCCAGTGGATTAGTTCACCCTTCTGTTAAACTGTAAGCACTTTCCAGGAGAGGAACGCTCAGTTTATGTGTGTTTCCTTGCTTGCATTGTTCGAACTCTGTGGCTAAACACTTCATAACCTTGGAGGAAAACGCTTTACGTTTATGCCATTTGGCCACAGTGGAGTGCTTTGTTGCTGTGCTGCTTGTTTCCAAAGCCTAAACCGATCCTTAGTAAGGCTGTGAAGCTCGACTACACCCACACATTATTATTAGTGTATAATTATCCTATTATCATAAACGACTCTGTTCTGCACTTTTCTGGCTTTACGATGGGAGTGGTCAGTAATTCTAGAACAATGAACAACTGCATGGGTCAGAAAAAGCAGATTATTAGTACATTATAGACAATTATAGCCTGTAAGACTGAAGACAATGAGACCAGCTGTTTCCTTCAATCATGGGTGGCACATGGCACACCTGCGACTTGAACCTCGTTCTAATACATGGTGCACACCTTTCTGCTCTCACCTGAATGTGCACCACAGGAACAGACACCGACTTACCGGCTGACCAGATTCTCCGTCATCTCCTTTATCCCCAGCAAGGCCGTCGAGTCCCTGAAAGAGAGGAAAACCCCAAAACTCACACACATGGTCTGCCCCATAACACACATTCATAAGCCCTGTTGGAGCTGGATTAGTTTCATCTGGGGAGGTGCTGTAATCTGAGAGATTACCGACGAGATCAGTGATTTTAATCCAGTGTGAATCTGTAGTTTTTACAGTCTGAGGAGTAAGAATTACCTTCTGTAACTGGCTCAGAGCCTCAGAGCTAATACTACACACCTCTTTAGTACAGAAGCTCTTTATAGAACCATGAACACTCAAAGAGCTTGCACCATGAAAGGGTTCTTCAGAGTGATGGAAAATGTGCTACAGAAAAAAAGGTTCTATAAAAGTGTTCTTCTATTGTTATGGCGTAAGGCTTATTAGAACAGAATGACCCTTTTGGGTGCTACTTAGAACCCTTTTCAAAAAAAGGTTCTACATATGCAACACATTCTCCATCAATCTGTAGAACCATTTCACGATGCAGAGAAACCTTCGCATGATTAAAGGGTTCTTTGTGCCATGAAGGAGTTCTTCAGAGTGATGGAAAATGTGCATGAGTGAGGGTTGAGACCGAAACACTAGAAGAACCCTCTTGGGTGCTATATAGAACCCTTTTCAAAAAGTTTCTACATAGAACCATCTACAGCACATTCTCCAACAGTCTGAAGAACACATTCATGATGTAAAAACCCTTTAATCATGCAAAGGGTTCTTTGAGTGTTCATGGTTCTAAACAGAACCATTTCTTCACTAAAGAACGCTTGAAGAACCATCTTTTTAAAGTGTAGTCATATTGAAATGATCAAAGTAATGTAACAATCCAATTTTCGTTTTTTGACAAAATCTGAAAAGGCCTGTTTTCTTTACATTGCATGTAAATTTCATGATGAATGGGTCAAAAGAAACGACTCAAGATGTACTTGGAAAAAATTCTGGTTCCATTGACTTACAAGAAAAGTAATGCACGTTTTTTTCCTTCTCCTGTAAAGTTACCATTTTGGAGATGTTCTGCCAGCAGCGTTAAGCAAAAAACTATTTATTCTTCTGAAAACTTATTGCTACAAGTTGAGTGAACTGAAAATTTAAAGTCAACCCGGTTCTTTGCTTTTATAAGTTTAAAAGCTGCATACTTTTATACAGTGAGTGCCGCCACATGTGTAGCTACTCTAATGCTTGTGTAAACATCTACGCAATGATGTTTATATGGAGTAATTTGGGGAAAATCGCACGAATTACATTCATACATTCATAAAACTAACCCAGCTGGAATAGGGCTACGTTTCCAATAATGACTCTATACACGGCCATTCATACGTTCTCTTTTCAGTGGATGTATTCGAACCACAATAACAGATTTATACGTGGCACTGAGGTGTATGAACACCTCCTTGTTGAACTTACAGCAACACCAGGCTCTCCGGGTGGACCCGGATCTCCAGGGAAGCCAATGGGTCCCTAGTTGGAAAAGGAGAGACAGGTCTGTTGAATCTGCAGCCAGGAATGTGTCATTTAATCTGGACCATCTAAATGCTTTAAAGTGCTAAAGAGGAAAGTTGAACAATCGACTCACTGGGTTTCCTTTTGGACCGTCGTCTCCGGGTGGTCCTCGGGCTCCGGCAGGTCCGGCAGCTCCGGGTGGTCCCGTCTCTCCCTTCTCTCCAATTTCACCTTTAGGACCCTAAAAACACAGAGCAGACACGAACCTCTGAACTTCTCCCGGGAGTAATTTGTTGCGAATTGTTGCCGCCTGCATGAAACGTCTTAAATATAAATGCAGCTTAAACGCTTAAACGTCGTTTTAAAGCTGCGTTAGATTTTGCAGTGGTGAAAAAGTGAAGTCTAAAAATCAATTTACAGTTTTTTTTTTTTAACTCAACCTAAATATTTCTCTGGTCTCTAGCGGTGTTTTCACACGGTGAGTCCGCACCCATGTCCGATTCTGGGCTCGTTTGGGGGAGGGCCTCATTAGTGCTGGTTCACTTTCACACTAAGATTCATTCATTCACTTTCCTGCGCACGGGTTTGCGAAGTGGTCAGAACAGCTTCATCTGTTCGCCGCCTTTTGTCACTGTGCTTGAATACAAACACTCAGGCGGTGAGGAGCAGCACTTTTTGGATCCACGGTATTCCACCCTATAGGAGCTCCTTCAAACAGGGGGCCGTTTTCATATGAGAAGGAAGGGAAGTGACCTGATAAGCTGAAGTGGTGACGTGGTGCCAGGAGCCAGACCACCGATTCCAGGAGGGTGAGAAATCGGTTCTCTGTTCCGCTCCCAGACTTGAAACCAGCTTTCACACTTGACCAAATGCACCGAACTCAAAGAGCAAGCAGGCCTGGGTCCGGAGAAAAGCTCTAGTGTTAAAGCGCTCCAAGTTACACCGTTTAGATTTCGGCCTTTAGCAGGCGCTCTTATCCAGAGCGGCTTACGATTTGATGATTTTTACACAGGCAGGTGAAGGTGGTGTTAGGAGTCTTGCCCAAGGCCTCTTATTGATATAGTGAGAGGCGCTTCCCCAGGAGGGGACTGAACCCCAGTCCACAGCCCAGAAAGCAGAGGTGTTATCCACTACACCAACCAGCCACCATAAACTCTCCTGTAAAACTCTACTGATCTTTGTTGCTCTCATATCAAAGCCATGTCACGCTTTTGTTGTTAATTTTTTACAGAAATGGAAAATTCCATATTTATTTATATGGAGCGTTTTATATACAGCAGGTGTAAAGTGATGAAGCGCTGGGATTCAAGAAGAGCTCATGATTATGGCGAGCGTTCTGAAGAGGCTGGAGGAGAGATGATGCTCCTCCATCTCTCCTGCATCCACGCTTGAAATCCGTGTCACCGGTGTAGCTACGTAGTTACGGACGCCCACACTGTTACCATGGCCTGGTGATGTCTGGACACACAAATCTGATCTTATCCCTTGGAGATAACAGACTGGGCAGGTCCGATTTGAGAAACACTACAGTATCTTTTATCCCTGAGAGATGTTCAAAAATCATCATAATGCAGCTCTGTAATCCAATCACAACTAAACAGAGCAGAGGGGTCCAATACACAGCGAGCAGTTCAGACGTGTTAATTAAGAGGCTTAGCAACTAATGTGATCAGAAATAATGGAGAAGCGGACATCCAGTAAACAGGCGTACGAGCAGGCGGCGTGTTTAATCCTCACCTGATAAACAGAGACGACGATAATAACACTGAACTGTCAGAGATGTTTACATGCGCAGGGGTTCCCGCGGCGCAGCAGAGACCCAGGAAAATGTGCATAATGTCCTGCATAATTCACGCATCAACACATCTGAATTAATAAACTCACAAGGGTCATTAACACCGCGTGGGCGGGGCTAAGAGCGACTGCTTCCCCTGACTGTCAGCAGGCTTAGCTCAATTATACGTGTGTGGAGGTTTATCTTATAAACAGCCTGTGGAGCAGGAACAAGCACCCACACACACTCACCCCTAGACCAGGCTCTCCAGGAGGTCCCGGGTTGCCAGCTTCGCCCGTCTCACCCTGCAGAAAACATCACATTAGCTTATTGTAGCCATGGCGACAGAATCTGCTGTTACAGCAGCATCTATAATATCCATGATAAACAACAGAGGCAGATGAACAGTGATGTGTGGTTTGTTTGCACACAAAGATAAACAGACAGACAGACAGACAGACAGACAGACAGACAGAGCCAGAGAGAGAGAGAAAGACAGATAGACAGAGGGACAGCCAGACAGAACAACAGACAGACAGAGACAGAGAGAGAGAAAGACAGATAGACAGATAGACCGAAAGATGGATAGACACAGACAGACAGATAGATAGAGACAGACAGACAGACAGATAGATAGACAGACAGATAGATAGAAACAGAGAGAAAGACAGATAGAGACAGAGAGACAGAAAGATGGATAGACAGACAGACAGAAAGGCAGGCAGACAGACAGTTAGATAGACAGATGGACAGACAGACAGATATAGAGAAAGACAGACAGATAGATAGACAGACAGACAGACAGATGTATTTTATTTTTCAGGATAAAAGTGGAAAATTCACAACAGAGCAACACTGAAACTCTAGAAAAGCTGGTTTTATTGACTATTTACACTTTTAAATCAAACAGCACTGCCCATCTGATAATTATGTACAGTATAACTGAACATTTCTATAATGTAATAACATAAATAACCTACATGTTTATATACAGGTCAACATCTGAACATACAGAGACGCACTGATGCTATTTACTGGCCTCTGAGGGGAAATGAAGACCCTACAGAAGCAGAAAGGCCTGGAAAGGCCTGGGCAGCGCCGGCACACAAACAGGAAAAGCAGAGATAATCTGAGGGGTCAGGGAGGTCCCACCTTTTCTCCGTTTCCTCCCATCGCTCCGATACCGCCGGGAGGGCCTGGAGCTCCCTGCACATAAACACAATGTCAACACAAGCCGAGCTGTTACTGCACCACGTTACAATTCCATACGGAAAACTCAGCTTAAAACCGGGAAAACAACTCACATCAGCTCCGCTGGGCCCCTGAGGGCCTCTCGGACCAGGAGGACCTGGCGGACCCTGTTACCAACACGAGGAGAAAAGCATTGATTAATGGAATAAATAATCAGAAAAAAAAACGTCAGTAACGGGAAAAACTGAAGCTGTTTTAGGACTGACCATCGCACCGACATCACCC